>NC_083224.1:190734976-190974976 GCF_032191835.1 Heteronotia binoei | reverse complement strand
GGAACGCGGTGCCGGGCCTTTCCATTGGCTGTCGCCGGGAGGCTGCCTGTGGGGGTTGAGGCGCGCGGATGGGCGGGGCGCCAAAGTCGCCTGAGCCAATGGGAACGCGCCAGGAAGGAGCCGAGGGGCTGGCAGGGCGTATTTGGGGGTGGAGCCGGGAGACTTTGGGGGTGGAGCCAGGAGCATGGGGGTGAGCAGGACTGACCTCTGAAGGGATGCATTTAAAGGGACCACCACACTCCCTTTTCAGTGCCTTCTGTCCATTGGAAGTAATGAAGGATGGGGTTAGCTTCTTTGGGGGCTCATAGATTTTAATCCCCTGGTCCAGTCCTTCTGAAACCTGGGTGGTTTTTTTTTTTCTGAGGAGAGGCCCCAGATATGCTGAAAATCTGGTGCTTCTACCTCAAAAAAAACAGAGGCCTCCCCAGATACCCCCAGATCAATTCTCCACTATACCCTATAAGGACTCATACTCCATAGGGTGTAATGGAGGGCACTGTGATAACCCTGGAGCAGAGGAGGGCCTCCAAACCAGGGTATCCCCTCCCCCTAACGGGACTGGCAACCCTGTGCCCCTTGGAGCCAGCTCAAGTGACCAGCTGGAGCAGGAAGCCCACCCAGTGGGCCCATCTGCTTTTGGAAAGGAAAACTTGCCGTTGTTATCGGTGGCCGAGGGAGCAGCAGGCAGAAGGCCCTCAGAGGGGAGACAACCCACCCCCATTCTAGTGGTGCTCTCTGCAGGCGGGCCAGCTGGCTTCTTTCCCCTCAGGTCCCGTCACTTTTGGCCTCCTTCACCCTCGTCGGAGACCAGGTCGTGCAGCAGCCGCCTCCTTCCTGACAACACCCCCAGTTCCCTGTGCCTGCCAAGGCACAAAAGGCTAGTTTGAAAACAACCTTCTCCGCTTATACAGTCCCCATAACTAACTAGCACAGCAAACACATCTGGGGGCCTTAGTGAACCGGGCATAACAGATTCTGAGCTTTCAGGAACCTGGCCTTCCTCTCTTCCTCCTGTGGGGTCAGAGGCAGAAGGGGGTGGTCCCAATGAAAAACTGCTGTGGCCTTAAGGGCACCTAGCTGATACGATTGCTTCACAATGCTGCAATGGCAACAATAGCTCTAAGTAGGGTTGCCAGTAAAACAAGAAAGACTCCAGCCTTTGCCTGCCTCTGGTTACAGCCATGTTCACCTGAATCCCAAACACCAACACTGATGAGTATATTTACACCCCTGGTCCAATACAAAAGCTGGGCCATCAGACATGACTAGCTACCTCCCCTGCCCGCCCCCCCAGGAATAAAAGCAGACTGCAGGGGCTGGGGGAACTGTCCCTTCAGAGGCTAGACTGACCAACCCCCCTTCCCCAACCATTTACACCTTGGATATGAACTCCTAGGCTTGGAGAATGGCAATTTGCACAGCCCGATAATTCACAAGCAGGTCGGCCCACTTCTCTTCCCTCTGCGGCAGCTCATCAACGGCTACTTCATCCTGCCCCTGCTTCCCTTCAGAGAAGAATTTCCCACACAGTGAGCACTGGAATGTCTATAAAAAATTTATTAGACCAAAAGTAAAGAGGTTACAGCCAGGGAACCAAATGCATTAAAAAGGGCTCAATTTCATTTTGTTCACTTTCCCCACTGTTTTGCAAAAATTGAATAAATACAGGTTAATGAAAAAGCTGTTTCCCATCAGACTGCAAGATGCCCCTGAAAGAAACTGGAAAACACCGATGACCTGGTTCATTTGTTAAATCTTTCACGACATGAACTTTGGCATATTTCTGTAAACAGGGAAGTGACCATCTGGTCTGAAGACACAAAACACAAAGCGTCCTAATTTTTGTTGCATCCCTCACCACAAAATACACTTTTTAAACAAGGCTGGCTACCAAGTAGATAATGCATCCCATCCCTTAAACAGTTGTTTCTACGGAGGACGTGAAACGAGGGAACAACCCAAAACATCACAGGTATATCTTAGATAAAAATATGGAGCAGAGGTCTATCAGTGGCTATTAGCCACAGTGTGTATATATGTGTGTGTGTGTGTATATGCTGACGTGTTGTTAACCTTGAAGGTCCTATATATTTTGGTTAATAAAGCCATTTCCCCCAAAATATATATAATTTTTTTGGCCACTGTGTGACACAAGAGTGTTGGACTGGATGAACCACTGGCCTGATCCAACAGGGCTTCTCTTATGTTCTTATATTATGCATGAGCACCACAGGAAACTTTAAAAAACCCCTTCCATTCAGTACAGAATCCTGCCTTAAACGCCAAGAGCAAGCCCCCTTCGCATAGCATCTATGGGATCCCCATCGATACACACCCAGAGAGACAGCTTCCTAGTTTTCAAAACAAGCTGTACTATCTGAAGTGATAGGAAGAAGCACCATTAAATTTGTGCCCAGGACAACATTCTTAAGGAGGAGGAAAGAACACGAGAAAAATATCTGGCCCCTTATTTGCTCTTTGCATGATTTGAGGGGAGAGAGAAAGAGAGAGGCAGGACCAAAGAGGAAGCAGCCGTTCCAAGCACATCTTGGCAGGTTCTCAGAAGGCCGGAGGCCTCCCTGCCCGTTTATATGCTGCCAAGCTCACTTAAGGTTTGCTCCAATGTTCGATGCAAGCTCAGGTTCTCTTCTTTTGCTTGGGCAACTTTTTCTGGTGAAAATGAATAAGAGAAATCATTTAAGAAAAGCCAGTTTCAGTACCCAGTACAACAGTACCCACTTCTGACTTGTACATTCCTCACCCCAGTTCTAGCCCCTTATCACCCTACTCCCCACATTTTCAAAGCACAACCCATTCTCCTTAATGACTTGATGCAGATCACTCTGAGGAAATATTTCCACCAAGAGTAGGAAGAGGAAGCCACATTGAATTTGTGTCCAAGACTCTAATTGGCCCGGGGGGCGGGGCCAAATAAGGAAGTATTTGGTTTCTGATTTGCTCTTTGTAAGATTTAGGTCTCTGGAATCAGTGGGAAAGTAACACACCCTTAGAAGAAACAGATGGGGAACAAGAAATCCCCCTGCCATTTTTGTACTAAGAAAGCCAGTCTGGTGTGCAAAAATCTGTCATTTGGAAATGGCTCTCATCTCAATTCTCAAAATGCAGAAGCAGATAAGTAAAAAACCCCCAAAACACCTCGATTTCAAGAACCCTCACATCTGTCAAGCCACATCTCACCAACTGAAGAACATTTGCTAAAATCTCATTTTCTGGTGTACAAGCAAGCGAGGGGGGCTCTTTCCTATTTATCACACAAAGTAAAAAGACACAAAACAGAAAAGAATCCAAGAAGAAAAGTGTTTTTTAATGTATACCAGTGTTTAAAAAGAAGAAGAAAAACTCAGGCAACTCAAGAATTACACAAAGAAAAAGAAAGCAGTGAATTCTTGCAGGACAGAAGAGCCACGCAAAGCCCCTCTGCCTCTCTACAAGGACGTCATATCATTGAGAGCGTGGTCCAGCTCCTCGCTGATGGCTTTGTACTTCAGCTTCTGAGCATACAGCTCGTCTGCCGTCCACGGAAGAGCAGAACGCGCAGCAGGGAAGGCCCCAGCGACAGGAGCAAGGCAAAGAACAAAGATGCCACAAAGTGAGAGAAGAGACAGGGGAAAGGAAAGAGAGAAAAGGAGATTCAATACCACCACTCGTTTCAAAACGCTGCGTCCTGAAATCTTCACTTACACTTGTGCAATGGAAACATATTTCAGAAGAATGGGGAAGAGAGAGCAGTTAAGACCCTGCAAGTTAAGGCCATTGCTGGACTACAGCTGTGAGGGAAGCAGGGGATTATCTGCAGCTTCACTTCAAGACAACTCTAGATACAAGCAGCAAAATCGCTGCCATGGCCCTTTATGGCAGGCAACTAAATGGTTCTGGAGACACAACCACTGCTAAATATATTGGCCTCCCTTCATTGCCCTCCAAGAGCTTCCACAGCTACATCATTTTGTAGCCAGAAATCTGGTGACATTTGACAGACTGCAAGACTGCATTCAAAGACCTCCTTCCATTCCACATTACCTTCTAGATCGTCGATCGTCTTTTCCAGTTTTGCAACAGTTCTTTCTGCAAACTCGGCCCGGGTTTCAGCCTAAAGAAAGTATCGAAACGAGGGGAAAGCTTGTGCTGCTACTAGTCAGAGAAAACCCCTGAAATGAGAACCAGACACCCAAACTGCCTCACCTCCTTCAGTTTGTCAGTGAGAAGTTTGATTTCCTCCTCATACTTGTCCTCTTTTTCGGAGTACTACAAAGAGAGATGGAAAGAAGATGTGCAATCAGGAGCCAGTAAGGGAACCTTTAGAGAGCTCCTTGCAAACTCCAGTGGGCGTGGAATCCCGGCTTCCTAGTGCCTCATCCCCATGCATCTGGCTTCCAACTCAAGGCTTGAAACTTCCCACATTGTAGAGGATTAGAGGAGATGGACAGACAATCCATTTGCTTGTTGATTCTGCCAGCAGCAAAGGAGAACTCACTGCACCGCCCGCCCGAGTCATTTGCATGATGTGAACGCACAAAGGAAATGTCTGCACATTCACTCCTCCCCGCGACCCACCAGGAGCCTGTGTGTGGACACTTCCTCTGCCCGCTGACACCTCGAAGATCCAGCCAGCAGGCTCCTGCCCCTCTCCCTCCCTGCTGCTTATGTAAGACTACGAGCTCTGCAGCCGCTGCTGCTCCTGGGGCTGTCAAGAGAGACTCTTGCCATTAGTTTGGGAGTGCTTTCACTTTCCACTGTCTCTGCTTTGCACTGCTCCTCTCTGTGTAATGAGTGAAGCATTCCTTCTGCCTAGTCTTGGGGATGGCCAAGGTCGTCTCTGTCTGATTATGCTTGTACCTGCAAGGGGCCTGGGAAAGAACTACTGGGGGAGGGATTGCTTGCTCACGCCTTGGGTTTGAATGGGTAAAGGTTTAGTCCTGAACTATAGGTAGAGGGCATTTGCTCGCCACAGCCAGTTTTCACAAGGACCATCTTGCTCTGATCCGTCATGTATCAATAAACAGCCATTCTTGCAGTGGACTGTTGTTGATCATTGAACTGTTGCGGACTTGACAAGGACAAGCATCTGTCCTTTAGGGTATCTGAACTCATGGCTTAAGGTAGGACAGAATCCTTCTTTATGTTTCTGTGTAAATGGGAAAGAACAAAGGCCCTACTTGTTTATTCTCTTCATTTGATGATATTGGATTTATATCCCGCCCTCCACTCCGAATCTCAGAGCGGCTCACAATCTCCTTTCCCTTCCTCCCCCACAACAGACACCCTGTGAGGTAGGGGGGTTGAGAGGGCTCTCCCAGAAGCTGCCCTTTCAAGGACAGAGTCTCAGAGTGGCCTACAATCTCCTTTCCCTTCCTCCCCGACAACAGACACCCTGTGAGGTGGGTGGGGCTGAGAGAGCTTTCCAAGAGGCTGCCCTTTCAAGGACGGGGTCTCAGAGCGGCCTGCAATCTCCTTTCCCTTCCTCCCCCACAACAGACACCCTGTGAGGTGCGTGGGGCTGGAGAGGGCTCTCACAGCAGCTGCCCTTTCAAGGACAGAGTCTCAGAGCGGCCTACAATCTCCTTTCCCTTCCTCCCCCACAATAGACACCCTGTGAGGCAGGTGGGGCTGAGAGAGCTCTCCCAGAAGCTGCCCTTTCAAGGGCAGTCTCACAGCAGCCTACAAACTCCTTTCCCTTTCTCCCCCGCAACAGACACCCTGTGAGGCGGGTGAGGCTGAGAGGACTTTTGCAGCACCTGCCCTTTCAAGGAGAGACTCAGTGGCCTATAATCTTTCCCTTCTTCCTGCACAGCAGACACCCTGTGAGGTGGGTGGGGCTGAGAGAGCTCTACAAGAAGCTGCCCTTTCAAGGACAGAGTCTCAGAGTGGCCTACAATCTCCTTTCCCTTCTTCCCCCACAACAGACACTCTGTGAGGCGGGTGGGGCTGAGAGAGCTCTTCCAGAAGCTGCCCTTTCAAGGACAGAGTTTCAAAGCGACCTACAATCTCCTTTCCCTTCCTCTCCCACAACAGACACCCTGTGTGGTGGGTGGGGCTGAGAGGACTCTCCCAGAAGCTGCCCTTTCAAGGACAGAGTCTCAGAGCGGCCCACAATCTCCTTTCCCTTTCTCCACCCCAACAGATACCCTGTGAGGTGGGTGGGGCTGAGAGAGCTCTCCCAGAAGCTGCCCTTTCAAGGACAACTCTGCAAGAGCTATGGCTGACCCAGGGCCATTCCAGCAGGTGCAAGTGGAGGAGTGGGGAATCAAACGCAGGTTTCTCAGATAAGAGTCTGTACGCTTAACCACGGCACCAAACTGGGTCTCCCAACTTTTATACCCAACTTTTCTCCCCAATGGCTTACAACCCTCTCTCGTTTATTTCATATCAAATAGTGGTTGCGCGAGGAAACTGTCTGTGGGGCTCTGCAGCCACAGTGAGATGGCACTGGAACGACACCACAACCACATGAGATGAAGCTACCTGACCCCTGCTTGGACCCGACCTGGGCCCTGAACAAAGTGCCAAGAGTCCCTCGCAGAAAAGCAACGCACCCACCAGATGCTGGACATGGAAGGACATCTGGACTTGGCCTGGAGAGCTGACAGGAAGGTTCCCCATCAGCTACCGGGGGGGGGGGGAGAGGGCAGAAGTTGCCTGGGCCTTTTGGGCAAGCCACAAATGCTCCGCTGGGTGGTGGCAAGATCTCTGCAGCCACCCACCTTCTCAGATTGAGCTTCCAGAGACTTCAGGTTATTGGTGACGTTCTTCAGCTCTTCTTCCAGGTCGCTGCATTTCCTGCTCAGAGACAAAGGCCGGAGGAGAGAGTCCCGTCAGGACGGTGCCCCGTTGCCATTTCACAGGCCTACCCTGACCCTGAGCGCAGAGGCCTCTGCCGCTCCCCCAGGCAGCTCAGCCCAGCGAGCATCCTGGACGCCACCTGTCACCGTCAACAGCCTTCCCTCGGGCGACCTGATGCGCTACAGCAGCCCTTTGGACTGCAGCCCCAGGAGGTGGTGCTCGGAGCCCCTCAACAGACCCCTCCGTGGGTCAGCTGGGCAGGAATCAGTTCTGGAGCTGCTGTGGGAGGCCCGGAGGGACTTCTTCTGCAGGGCAGGGGGATGCTTTGCCCCCCCAGTTCCGGAAGGGCAGAGGGACCCAGGCCCTGCCCCCTCCAGCCCCGCACTCACGCCTCGGAGACTTCCGCTCGCTCTTCTGCCCTCTCCAGCTCGCCCTCCAGAATGACCAGCTTGCGGGCAACCTGCAAGGAGAGCGGCGGGCGGCCTGGTCACTCTCCCCGGGCCGGAGGGCTCCCCCCCGGGGCTGGCTGGCTCGCTCTCCTCCCCCCCCCCCCCCAGGCCGGCCGGGCACCTCCTCGTATTTGCGGTCGGCCTCCTCGGCGATGTGTTTGGCCTCCTTGAGCTGCATCTCCTGGATCTCCATCTTCTCCTCGTCCTTCATGGCGCGGTTCTCGATCACCTTCATGCCCCTGCAGCGGCGGAGAGGGCCAGTGGGTGGGCTCGGCCCGGGCCCGGCAGCTCCCTGCGCCCCTCCGCCCGCCCCGCCAAGGCCGGGGGCGCCCACCTCTCGCTCTCGTCCGCCGCCTTCTCGGCCTCCTCGAGCTTCTGCAGGGCGGTGGCGAGGCGCTCCTGCGCGCGGTCCAGCTCCTCCTCCACCAGCTGGATGCGCCGGTTCAGCGCCGCCACCTCCCCTTCGGCCTGCGCCCCCCGACGGCCAGAGAGGGAGAGAGAGACAGGAGGAGGTCAAGGAGGGAGAAGCAGAGCGCCGCGGCCCGCCTGCCTTTCTGGCGCAGCTCCCGCTCGTGGTGGCGCTCGCCGGCCTCCCGCTGCACCGCCTGCAGCCACCACCAGCCCTCCATCGCGGCGCCCCCCTCGCCTGGGCCCGGCGGCACGTGGCCCGGCTCCGCAGGGCGGGAAGGGGAGGGGAGGCGGGGCTCTGACAGCCCCAGCGCTGGAGCCGCCTGCCCGGCAGGAGGGCCGGCCGGCTGGGCACCCTCGCCCTGCGCCACAAGCAGCCCCGCAGTCGCCTTTGCGCGCCGCACTCCTGCCCCGGCCGCCAAGGACGTCGAGGGCTCCAGCCTCCCCCCCGCCAGGCCTACGTCGGGCGGGCCCTGGAAGCCGGGCCTGGTGGCTTCTCTGCTGCCAGCTGGGCCTCTGGGCAGGCACAGGCCAGGTTGCATCCGGAGCCTTCTAAGGCAGAAAGCGGGAGGATCCGCGAAGAGGAAACTGGGTTCACGTTCCTGCGGCCCTGCGAAGTGGGGCGTTCCTGGGTTTGGGGCTGCAGACCAAGGCACGGCCCACAATAGGATGGTGCTTTGGTTGCCAGGCAGAAACCACCGCAATGATGAGGATTTGCTTCCCCCCCCCCCACTCCCTCTTCCGGGCAACTCTGGCGCGGCCCCAGTCTGGAGTCACTGGGCTTGGGAGGAAAACTTAGGGCCTGGCCCCATCTCCCCCCCCCTCCCGCCAAGAAGCTCACCAGGCCCCTCCCCCTGCCCGAAGCCCCTCCCCCAGCTGCCACCCACGTCCGTCGCCTTTATTTCCGCCTGCTCCAGTTTCTCCTGGGCATCTTTCAGGGCTTCCGAGTACTTGTCCAGCTCGTCCTCCGTGCCTTTCAGCTTCTTCTGCAGAGCCACCAGCTCATCTTCCACCTGCCCAGAGAGGAGCTACCGTCAGGGAAGGAGGGCTGCTGTGGGGAGAAAGATCCAGTTCCCCCCCCAGCCCCACGATGCCCTGAGGAGCTCAAGCTCCGCAGTTCCACCACCACGCTCCCTTTTGGAGCCATTTATCCATCCTCCCAGTGCTTTGTCCTGCCTCCCTGTGCCTCCCCCCCCCCCCCACGGCCAGGCCTGTGGGCAGCCCAGTTTCAGCGTCCTGCACAGAACAGCTGCAGGGGGGGGCTCCCAAGGCATGACAAGGCAGGGACCCTCCTCGTGTGCAGGAGACAGACAAACGGCTGCGTTGCGCTCTCCTCACCTGGCACCTCAGGAGTCGCGGCCAGTCCCAGAGGGCCCCAACAGCTCCCCTGGCCTTGAACCTGAGTGGAACCTCGGCAGGCCAGTGATAGCCGTCCTCCGCCATGCCTCCCCCAGTCACCTTCATTTGGAGCCCCTTCTCAGCATCTGCTCCAGGGGACTGCAATTTGTTTGGCCCGCCATGCAGTTTCTGCTCTAAACCCAAGGCCTGGGACCTTCTGCACCCAAGGCTCTGGAAATCCATTGCGTGACACCCTCTCCCAGGTGCATCTGGCTGGGGTTCTCCAGCTCTTTGTGGCATATGGCTTCCACCAGGAGGGGAGGTCTGTGAGGGGGAGTACCCCTTGCAAGGGTTTCCACAGCCCCACGCCTGTCTGGCCTTGCTTCCCTGCACCCTGTGACTGCCCAGTGGCCTCTTGTTGCAGGCCTCCTCCCCACCCACCCCCTGCATGCCCAGCCAGGCGAGGGGCCAGAGAACCCATCCCGTTCGCTGTTGCTGGGCCAAGGGGGGGGGGCTTCACTTGCTGACCAGCCGCCTCTTTCTTGGAATCCAGACCACACCTCTGGTTTGCCTTCCTTCCCCAGAGATGGGATTGTCTTTGGGGAAGGTGTCGTTGTGGGTTCCCTGGCTGACACTGCACTGTGTGCAGTTGGATGAACATATGAAGCTGCCTTCTACTCAGTCAGACCCTCCTGGGTCCCTCACAGTCAGTCTTGTCTACTCAGACTGGCAGCAGCTCTCCAGGGTCTCAAGCGGAGGTTTTTCTTGCCTACTTGCCTGGGCCTTCTACTGAATCAGACCCCCTGGGTCCCTCAAAGTCAGTCTTGTCTACTCAGACTGGCAGCAACTCTCCAGGGTCTCAAGCGGAGGTTTTTCACACCTACTTGCCTGGACCCTTTTTAGTTGGAGATGCCGGGGATTGAACCTGGGACCTTCTGCTCTACCACTGAGCCACCGTCCCTCCCCTAAAGAGAAACAAATTGAACCTATGAAGCTGCTTTCTACTGAATCAGACACCCCTGGGTCCATTCTAGTCAGTATTGTCTAAGACTGGCAGCGGCTCTCCAGGGTCTCAAGAGGAGGTTTTTCACGCCTGCTTGCCTGGACCTTTTTGAGTTGGAGATGCCAGGGATTGAACCTGGGACCTTTTGCTTACCAAGCAGATGCTCTGCCACTGAGCCAAGAATGCCATCTCTTTTTTTGTTTGCAGGGATATGGTCTTCAGCTTGCTGGGACAGGCCACTGGGGGTGCCTCTGGTTGCTAGCATGAGGCTACTGTGGCTGGAGCAGCCATGCCCCCACCTGTGAGTCCACCCAGCCAAAGGGCCCACAGAGCTTTGACACACCCCCCGCCCGGGTTCTACTGCTGATGCCCACACCCCCTGCCTCCCTGAGACTAGAGGGGCCCCTCGTTCATTCCTGCCTGCCTTCTGGGGCTCTGCAGATGGATGGCCATATTTGGGGGGAAGAGTGGGGGATGTCAGTGGGGCAGCTGTGTGCCCTTTCAGGCCCCCACAGTGCGGGGGGGGGGGAGGCATCGGTCTCCCTGATAGGTGGGAGGGCGACAGGACAGCGACTCAAGCCAGAATCCCACCCCCCCAGGCTGGGGTCAGAGTGACAGCTCCTCTAAGGACTCCATGTTAACAACACAGCAAGAATGAAGAAACGGGTCACTACAGGCAGAAACCCAAAATGGGGATGATGTAAGAGAAGTCCCTGCGCCGTTCCTTTTTCACAAGTGTTATTCCAATAAATATCATTCCTACTTACAGCGTTGAATTTGAATCTGCTTGGATTTCATCTTTAAATAATACTTTATTCATTCTTCCTAATCCAACAATTCGGATCCAGTTTTGTGCTTGTTCTTACAAGGGGCACCTAAATTAACACGGGGCAGCTCCCCAGTTTTGCTTGCTGTATAAGTCAGCATAACACCCGAACTCAGGCCAGGTTCTCTTTAGGGCCCAGGGACAAGGGCCGAGTCCCACTTTCCCCAGAAAAGCCAGACCAGCCTTGTGAATCAGGCAAGCCCCATCCTCCAGAGAGGCTCTGGACCCACCCAGGGGTCTTCTCCCCTTACAGCTAATGTCACCCTCTGCCCTCCCTCCCCTCAGACTTCAGGATGGAAACCCACTGCCTGTCCTCGTGGGGAGGGCAGAATCCTGGGGGGTGGCCCCTTGGAGGAGGCAGAGGAGCTGCAGCCAAGGGGGGGGGGCTGGCTGACCGCCCCCACTTCCGTCTCCTCCCACAGGGCTAGCCCCCTCCCCTCCCCCAACCATCCATGCTCAAGTGGGGAAAGGGGCTCTTCCCCCCGCCTTCCCAACGGAGAAGACCCACTTGCTGAGTGTCACTTAGGGTTGCAAACTCTAGGTTGGGAATAGGGTTGCCACCAGGTCCAGTTCAAGAAATATCTGGGGACTTTGGGGGTGGAGCCAGGAGCAAGGTTGTGACAAGCATCATTGAACTCCAAAGGGACCGCGCACCTTTTCAACGCTTTCCCTCCGTTTGGAAATAATGAAGGAGAGGGGCACCTTCTTTGGGGGCTCATAGAACTGGACCCCCTAATCCAATCCTTTTGAAACTTGGAGGGTATTTTGGGGAGAGGCACCAGATGCTATGCTGAAAATTTGGTGCCTCTACCTCAAAAAACAGCCCCCCCCAGATATCCACAGATCAATTTTCCATTCTACCCTCTGGGAATCGGTCTCCATTGGGAATAATGGCGTGCCAAGCAGACATTTCCCTCCCCCCCTGCTTTCTGATGACCCTGAAGCGGGGGGAGGGGGCGGCCTCCAACCCAGGGGATCCCCTGCCCCCACCTGGGGATTGGCAACCCTAGTTGGGGAATTCATGGAGCTTTGTGGGGGGGGACTAGGGAGGGCAGGGACCTCAGCGGGGTGGGTGGGATAAGACCACCAAGAGTCCACCCTCCATAGCAGCCCTTTTCTCTCTCATTTGGAGATCAGTTGTAATTCCAGGAGACGTCCAGGTCCCACCTGGAGGTTGGCAACTAGCAAGCTGCAGGGGCTCCTATGCTTTCCCTTCTCTCTTTCTTTCCCAGGCTCTGCTCGCAGCCGGTGGAGGGGGGGGGGGCTGGCCAGCCTCTGTTGCGCCAGGGGATCGCCAAAGTCCCGCAGGGCAGGGGCTGCGGTGGGGCTGCTGCGTGCCTTCACCCGAACTCAGGGCCCAGCCATGCTCCTCCCTCCTTCCCTGCCCACACCAGAAGGACCCAGGGAGCCACTGGGACAAAGCTTCCCTTAAGAACCGGGCCAGCTGCCCTCTGCGATCCTGACCCCCGTGGGGAGTGGGGCTGGCTGAGGGGTCTTCTTGAACCTGCAGGGCTTACCTGAGAGCGTGGCTGGATCTGGGCCTGCTGTCACCTGGGAGGGACCCGCCTCTCTGACACCCCCACCCTTGGCTGGGCAAACCTGAGGGGTTTCTGAGGGGACGTTTCTGCCCCCGTGTGGTCCCACCTGCCCGGAGTGGCAAGAAGGAAGCAAGAGGGCAGGGTGAGGAGTCTGGGAAGGAACCAAAGGAAGAGCAAATGGAAGCTACTGAATGATGTCAGAGGGAGAAAAGGAGGATACTTGATCCCCACCCTCAGTCCCTGCACAGGGAAGCGCTCCGTGGGGGGGGGGGGACGTGTGACCCAGGCCAAGCTCCTGAGCCACCCCACCCCCCGTTTGGCTTGTAGAAAAAGAAGAAGATATTGGTTTTATATCCCACCCTCCACTCCAAAGAGTCTCAGAGTGGCTCACAATCTCCTTTATCTCCCTCTCCCACAACAGACACCCTGTGAGGTGGGTGGGGCTGAGAGAGCTCTCCCAGAAGTTGCCCTTTCAAGGGCAGAGTCTCAGAGCAGCCTACAATCTCCTTTCCCTTCCTCCCCTACAACAGACACCCTGTGAGGTGGGTGGGGCTGGAGAGGCCTCTCACAGCAGCTGCCCTTTCAAGGACAACCTCTGCCAGAGCTATGGCTGACCCAAGGCCATTCCAGCAGGTGCAAGTGGAGGAGTGGGGAATCAAACCCGGTTCTCCCAGATAAGAGTCCGCACACTTAACCACTACACCAAACTGGCTCTCTATTAGAGCTCTGGCTGACCCAAGGCCATGCTAGCAGGTGCAAGTGGAGGAGTGGGGAATCAAACCCAGTTCTCCCAGATAAGAGTCTGCACACTTCACCACTACACCAAACTGGCTCTCCAGAGGAGATGATGGAGGGGAGGTGGTCCACGAAGGGGAGGAGAGCAGCCACCGGCACAGAAGATGAGGCAGGCATCCCCACCCCCACTCCTCCCCCTGCACCCGGGAGGAGGAGGCGGCCCTGCCTTCCGTGATAGTTGGGGTACACCTGCAGAGGGGTGGGGATGCTAGAAGCCCAGGCGCAGGGCAGGTGAGCGAGTGCCCCGCAGGGCCTGCCCAGGGAAGCTGGGCAGCAGAGCCCCCAGGGCTAACTAGAGGCTTTTGGGTGGACCCCCCACTGCCCCAGAGGGGAAGGTGCCAGGCTGCTGCAGGGCAGGGCAGGGCTGCCAATGGCCCTGTGTGGCGCATCGTCCCTCCTTCCTGTGTGACCCAAGCAGACACTTGAGCAGCTGGTCTTGGAGAACCATTTGGCCGCCTCAGCCCCTCCCCCAATCCGGGTGCTGGGCAGGCTACCCCATCTGAACTCTGCACAGGCTTCTAGGCAAGGACCTCTGCCCCCCCCTCACCTGCTTGCACTTGTCCTCTGCGGCCTTCTTGTCGGCCTCGGCCTGCTCGGCCCGGTCAATGGCGTTCTCCTTGTCCAGCTTCAGCATCTGCATCTTCTTCTTGATGGCCTCCATCGTGGCAGCCGCGGCGTCTCTCTAACGGGGGGCTGAGCAGCTCCTTGGTGAAGGGGCAGAGGAGTGGACAGCCCGGGCAGCTTTAAACTCTGGCTGAGCCTGCCTGGGTGTCTCTGGTGGCTGCCACCTCCCTTGCAGCACCCCCTCCCTCCCCCAACTGTGGCAGGCCAACCTTTCTCAGAGATAAGCTGGAAGAGGCTCACAAGTGGGGGGGATCTGTAGCCCCTGCTCAACACCTTATTTGGGGCTGTGCTTCTTTCAAGAGAGAAAAGGACTGTTTCCATTTTTAACTCCCCAGCAGAGGCAGAAGTGAATGACTGGCCAGGAGACAACACCCCCCCCATCCCCCCAGCCATGGCCAAGCAGGGAAATGGAAGCCTCGGCTTCCACAGGAAGTGACCAGCCTCTTCCAAAGACAGCAGGAAGAAGCAACACCAAGCTGCGGGGGGCGCGCGGGGGGGGGGGAGATGTAGAGCCAACAAGAAGCCTGTGCTGATGTTATTTCCACAAAACAATGGGGACAAGTAGAACTATGGCTCTTGCTAATGAGGACGAATAAGAATCAGGCTGGGTATTTTTAATGTTTGAGTGTTTTTGAGTTGCCCCATTCCCAATTAAAGGATAACTTCCCAGGGGTCTCTCTATTCATTTCTTAAAGAGAGTTTGGTGTAGTGGTTAAGTGCACAGACTCTTATCTGGGAGAATGGGGTTTGATTCCACACTCCTCCACTTCCTCCTATTGGAATGGCCTTGGGTCAGCCAGAGCTCTCGCAGGAGTTGTCCTTGAAAGGGCAGCTACTGGGGGAGCTCTCTCAGCCCCACCCACCTCACAGGGTGTCTGGTGTGGGGGGAAAAGATAAAGGAGATTGTAGGCTGCTCTGAGACTCTGCCCTTGAAATGGCAGCTTCTGGGGGAGTTCTCTCAGCCCCATCCACCTCACAGGGTGTCTGGTGTGGGGGGAGAAGATAAAGGAGATTGTATGCCGCTCTGAGACTCTGCCCTTGAAATGGCAGCTTCTGGAGAGCTCTCTCAGCCCCATCCACCTCACAGGGTGTCTGGTGTGGGGGGGAAAGATAAAAGAGATTGTAGGCCGCTCTGAGACTCTGCCCTTGAAATGGCAGCTTCTGGGGGAGCTCTCTCAGCCCCACCCACCTCACAGGGTGTCTGGTGTGGGGGGAGAAGATAAAAGAGATTGTAGGCCGCTCTGAGACTCTGCCCTTGAAATGGCAGCTTCTGGGGAGCTCTCTCAGCCCCATCCACCTCACAGGGTGTCTGGTGTGGAGTGAGAAGATATAGGAGATTGTAAGCCGCTCTGAGTCTCTGATTCAGAGAGAAGAGTGGAGTATAAATCTGCAATTCTTCTTCTTTTAAACCTCTGAGGACACAGCAAGTAGCAGAAAGTCCAACTGAATCTTCACCCCCCCCCGCCCCCCATCATCCAGCAGAGAACCTGCCCAACTCACAACTACAAAGAGTACCACTGGGAGGGGGGCTTGCTCTGGTACCTCTGAGGGGGGGGGTGTTGAGTCGAAGGTCTCCTTTTCCTCCCCCAGGACACCCTCATATTCCAGCACTACGCTGAGCGAGTGAGAATCCTCCGGCAGGCCTCAGCCAGACAGGGGCGTCGAGGGCACTTTGGTCCAGTCCAGCAGGTCACTCTGATGTCTGGCCGCCTTTTGCAGCTTTCTGCACCAGGGAAGGAAGGAGAAGGACTTTTCCAAACCGCTTGGGCCAGCTGAGCACTGCCGGCCCTGTGGCTGCCATTTGCCTCCTCCTGCTCCACCCCCCCCCCCCGGAAGCTGGGGCCAGCCCACCCTCCCTTGGTCCTAGCGTGGACAGCGGCAGGCATAGGGTTGCCAATCCCCAGGTGGGGGCAGGGGATCCCCCGGTTTGGAGGCCCTCCCCCCGCTTCAGGGTCGTCAGAAAGCGGGGGGAGGGGAGAGAAATGTCTGCTGGAAACTCTGTTATTCCCTATGGAGATTTATTCCCATAGAAAATCATGGAGAATTGATCCACAGGTATCTGGGGCTCTGGGGGGGCTGTTTTGGGGGGTAGAGGCACCAGACTTTCAGTATAGCATCTAGTGCCTCTCCCCAAAATACCCCCCACGTTTCAAAAAGATTGGACCAGGGGGTCCATATCTATGAGCCCCAAAAGAAGGTGCCCCTATCCTTCATGATTTCCTATGGAAGGAAGGCATTGAAAAGGTGTGCTGTCCCTTTAAATGTGATGGCCAGAACTCCCTTTGGAATTCAATTATGCTTGTCACAGCCTTGATCTTGGCTCCACCCCTAATTTCTCCTGGCTCACCCCCAAAGTCTCCTGGCTCCACCCCCAAAGCCCCCAGATATTTTTTGAATTGGACTTGGCAACCCTAGGCAGGCACGAGGGGCAATCGTGGCTCCTTCACGGCAGACTACCAACCCGTTCCCAGCGTTTCCTGCATCTGCCCAGCTCCACCAAGGCCGAAGAGAGAAGACTTTGTAGCCCCAACCAACAAACTCTGCAGCTCCTGGGCAGATGACTCCAGGCCAGGCCAAAAGAAGGCTGCCTTCCCAGGATACATCAGCCACTAGCGGGCCTTGGGGATAAGGCTGGGGTCGACCTACGGAGAGCTGTTCTGTGGCTAGTGATGAGTCACTACAGGCGACAGCCACCCCCAGGGCTGGCAGCGGAATGCCTCTGAAGGTCAAATGCAGGGAGGGGGGGCTGGTTGCCAGGCCTGCTTGGGGCAACTCACTCCTGGAAACATCCTCGGGTCAAAGGTCACTGCCAGGGGTGGGATTCTAGCAGGAGTTCCTTTGCATATTAGGCCACGCACTCCTGATGGAGCCAATCCTCCAAGAGCTTACAGAGCTCTTAATACAGGGCCTGCTGTAAGCTCCTGGAGGACTGGCTACATCAGGGAGGTGTGGCCTAATATGCAAAGGAGCTCCTGCTAGAATCCCACCCCTGGTCACTGCGATCCAGCAGGGCAACGCTTGTGTTCTTAATCCCTAATCTCCCCTCGCAGTGTGTGTAGAAAGTGTCGTCAGAGGGTTTTCAAAAGTTCAGCCACAGCCATACCAGCCTGAACTCTTATGATGTGCAAAGCCATTGTTACAAGCAAGGATTCCTTGGAGCATACACAGAGTGCCCCAAGAGTAAGCAGTCAAAGGCCACTCTGAAGACAAAGGGCTTGCATGTCCTAACATGAAGCACTTTGCAGAAGCGGACCCTGGCATATGGGTAGGTTGTAAACCCGCAGCCCACTTTTGTCCCCGGGAAAGAACTGCACATTTCTCAGCCCCTCAAAAACAACGGGGATCCCTAGAGCCCCTGTGCTGTGTTGCAGCTGGACGCACCATTCTGATCGCAACAGGTGCCGACGAAGGGACAGGTTACAGAAGCGGAGCATGGAAAGGACGCGCGGCGGAAACTGGATCCGTCCCACAGGAAAGGGGGAGACGGTGGCCTAAAGCCTTGTAAGGCAAAGTCGGCACCAACATCAAGGGAATTGTGCAGGGCCCCTTTGGCAGTGGGGAAGTGACAGCCAGCAGGAGATAAAGAGGAGTGTTGGCTGCTGGAAACCAGGCCTGGGGAGGAGAGAAGGAGGGGGGAGCAGCCAGCAGGACAGGACAGGAATCCCAAATGTGCCACTCAGGGACCGCCTCTCTCCATATGTCCCCCAGAGAGCACTGCGCTCCAGTTCACAAAATCTCTTGGAAATCCCTGGGCCCAAAGAGGCCAAACTTAAAATGACCAGGGAGCTGCCCTTCTCTATAAAAGCCCCCCAATGGTGGAATCAGCTGCTGGAGGAGGTGCGGGACCTCAATCAGTTCCGCAGGGCCTGCAAAACTGCCCTCTTCCAAGAAGCCTTTAAGATGTAACCAGAATAAATATTATGCTGCCGGATAAATAGCACCACTGTATTGTTTTAACTTTTTATTATTAATTTATGTTTGTACTTATACTGTTATTGATTTTATCTGTTATTGTGATATCACGATTTCGTATCATGTTCTGTAAGCCGCCCTGAGCCTGCCTTGGCGGGGAGGGCAGGGTATAAATAAAAATGTACTTACTTACTTACTTACCCATTCCCGAATGGGCTCTGAGTGGATACTAGGGTTACCAATCCCCAGGTGGGGATCCCTTGGTTTGGAGGCCCTCCCCCCGCTTCAGGGTCGTCAGAAAGCGGGGGGAGGGGAAGGAAATGTCTGCTGGGAACTCTATTATTCCCTATGGAGATTTATTCCCATAGAAAATCATTGAGAATTGATCCACGGGTATCTGGGCTTTGAAGGGGCTGTTTTTTGGGGAAGAGGCACTAAATTTTCAGTATAGCATCTAGTGCCTCTCCCCAAAATACCCCCCAAGTTTCAAAAAGATTGGACCAGGGGGTCCAATTCTATGAGCCCCCAAAGAAGGTGCTCCTATCCTACATTATTTCCTATGGAAGGAAGGAATTGAAAAGGTGTGACGTCCCTTTAAATGTGATGGACAGAACTCCCTTGGAGTTCATTTATGCTTGTCACACCCTTGCTCCTGGCTCCGCCCCTAATTTCTCCTGGCTCCACCCCCAAAGTCCCCAGATATTTCTTAAATTGGACTTGGCAACCCTAGCGGACACCAACAATCAAGAATACGAAATTAAAAGCAGATTCATAGAATAAAACAATAAAACAGTCTAAAAAGCAGACTCTAATTCTGCAGTGGGCAGCTTTTGGGTCTCTAGGAAGCTGGTGGCGGTGATAGTCTTCATTACTATTTGGTTTGTTTATTTGATTTATAACCCTGCACCTTTTCCCCAACAGAGGACTCAGGGCGGTTCACAGCATACGCAAACAGAGCACTAAAACTTGAATAAATAATAAAACTTATAACAACAATTAGATACAATAAAAACAGAACTCTAATTGAAATCCAACCGGCTAGCCAGTGTGTGGATTCTCTTGGTTAGTTGTAAATGCTGCACAAAACCAGGCAGCTTCCTGTGTGCAAGGGTGCCAAATTCATTTGTTATGAGGGATGGACCTGACATAAATGAGACCAGGCCGTATGTATCATAAAACAGAATGCCTGGGAGCGGAGCTACAAACTTTAAAAAGGGCACAAGTGGAGCCAGTTAACAATATTTTTTGTGTTCAAAAATGCAAACGTGCTTAAAAGATTAGCACTCTTGCAATATTTTGTCTATTTCACAGTCTCTGATAACGGACACCTCTTGCTCTGAATGATTGCATCAAAATGTGGAGACAACAGGTGTATTCACACACACCAATAATACACTTTACAACTGGATTTACTGCGTAGAAATAGCAAAATCCACTTGCAAACAGTAGCTGGGTGAAAACACACAATAGCTGCGCTGTTGCAATCTTGAGTATGTTGTTCAGGTGTGTCTCTGTAAGTTGCAAACCTACTTTTGATTTATTGCCATTTATTACAGAAATCTCATGGTCAGTGCTCTGTGCCCAGGACCCAGAGGAAAGCACGAAATGGCTGGGCATTGTGAGCTTTGTACATAAGTTGTTTTGTGTGCTGGTCAAGGACATGTGAAGGCACCATGGCACAGACTGAGGGCTATGTGTTTGTCTACAAAACTATAGTCTTATCCAGAAGAATAACTGCATCTCCTATGAGGCAGTGCAAGAATAGAGAGACAGCAATGTGTAGTGGTCAGTATCTGCCTACTCTCTGAGAATCATAGTTTCAAAATCCCCAGTCTTCGAAGGAAATGTGCTGGATACACACTCTCAGCCTAATTGACTTCACTGGCTTGTAGTTACTCCTTATCTAAATAGTTCACATTGCTTTTCTACTGAGAAAGACTGGATCATAAGGGTTTGAATACAATTAAAAAGGGGAGGGAACCCAGTTGCACCCAGGAGAACGTTGGCAAAACAAGCTTACCAACACACACACACATAAACACTGTAGCAATGCAAAAAGCTCTTACCTTGAATAAAACTGTTAATGTTGAAGGTGATTTTTGTATTTCTCCTGTGCAATTTGAGGGAACTGGGCAAAGCAACCTCCCTCTCTTTCCCTTTCCCCCCTCCCTGTTCCCCAAGGAAGGAGGAGCCTTAGCCAATGGAGAAGCTTGGCTCTGTAGCACTGCTGTGCGATTGAGAGAGCTTGGCACAGCTCTAGCTTCGATTGAGACAACTCTAGCTGTGCCAGGCTCTCTCAATTGCACAATAGAAAACATCAGGGAAACGCCATCAAAACCAACACTACCATTACCATTTACTAATTATTGAAGCTTTCAAAATCATTCAAAAGAGTCCACAGTAAGGACCCACTCACTAAACACTTGTGCAGGCGCGTTCTTAAAAGTATATTTCAAAAGAGTCCATGACAATGACCCATATACTAAGTGTGCATGCAGGCATGTTCTAAAACAGGGGTGCCAAACTCATTTGTTATGAGGGCCAGACCATATCGGGTTGGGCTGAGCCATGTCGGGCCGGGCCATGTGTGTACCTATTTAAGATCAGGTAGCAGAGATATAAATTTTATAAAGAACACAGACTAACACAAATATATATATATATATTAAAAACTTAAAACTTGCTTAAAACGTTAGCACTCATTGGTCTTAAAGATGCTTTCTTTGTACCTCTCCTGTGGGATCCAGGGAACTGGGCAAAGGAAGCTCTGGCTCTTTCCTTCCTTCCCCAGGGGACTAGGAAGGGCAGGAGCATCAGCCAATAGAAGGAAGAGAGGCTTGGCTTAGTAGTCCGGCTGTGCAATTGAGAGAGCCTGGCAAAGCTAGCTCTGCCTCCCCCCTTTTCCTCCCCAAGGGAGGAATCTCAGCCAATGGAGAAAATAGAGGCTTTGCTCTGCAGTTCCTGTGCAATTGAGCAAGTCTTGCAAAGCAAGGTGTGATGCAGAAGGAAGCAAGAGAGAGGGAGAAGGAAGCAGATGACAGCCAGTTGCTTGGGGGCCTGCTGGAGCCCTCCAGGGGCCTGATTCAGCCCCTAAACTGCATGTTTGACACCCCAGTTCTAAAGGTTCCTCACAGTTGTTGGTTCCATTTAAAGCCATCAGTCTTGATAAAGGCAACAAAACACGGCACACTGGTTGATGTGGACAGCTCCTCACATGGGTCGTTTTGTAGAAAAATAGGTGGTGGAGCTCATTCTGGAATTATTATGCAGCTGCACGTCCTATTCAATGGACAAGGAGGTGGAACTCTCAGGAAGGTTCAGGAGCTGCGCTGCTATGAGCTCCCACTGAATCGGAGGCCTGGCTCCTCACATTATAACTCTCCGGGAAAGGCAGCTTTTGCGCTTCCAAACACCCTGCCTGACTTTCTGAGCAAGCGCAGAGCGCGCCCACGAGGACCTCGGGCAAGGGCCTTGCTGTGCTCCATGACCGCCACCTGCTGGACAGAGAAGCCATCACAGCCCCTGGACCTCTCCTCATCTGCTCAAACTGGGAACAGCTGCAAGACGCAGCAGCATCTAGGCTACTCCCCCCTCCGCGGTTCTCCAAGGCACAGAAGGGGGAATGTCTCCAATGCCCTTCCAGGAGAGGCTCCTTGCCGAGAACAGCCCTTGGAGGCAGGCCAGATTAACAATTAGGCCAAGTAGGCACTGGCTTGTGGGGCCCCATGCCTTGAAGAGACCCCGGGCCAGTTCCCCCCCCCCCCCCAGTTCTCCCCCTGCTTGCAGCCCCCCCAGCCTGCACACACAGCCAGCAACTGAGCCGCTCTTTGCCCGACTGGCCCAGTGCGGTGTCCTCGCCAAGTTTGCCTCTCTCTGCCTCTCCCCTGCAGCTTTGTCAAAGGGGCTTTGGAGAAAGGGCCTGCAGGCTGCAAGGGCGGCCGATGGTGGCAAGGCGGGTGCTCCAACTCTGAGATAATTTGTGAGGAGGTCCCCTAGATTTTGACTGCCCAGGGGCTTCTGCACAGGTTTTAATCTGGCACAGCTTGGAGGTGCTCAGAGCCAGCCCTTCCTTGCCGTGCTCCCCAATGCCACCCAGGAAGGTGTTGGGGAAGGGGCTGAGTGCGGGTGGGGTGGCGGTGGGTGCGCTGTGCCAAGGGAGGCCTCCCTCCAAGCTCCCCGGAGCGCACGTGCCACCCTGCTTGCCATGATGGGTGTTCCTTACTGCTGCTATGACCTGTAGTTACCCTGAGGGGTCCAGCACGCATGTTGTCTGTCTGCTTCACACTGCACCATTCATTAAGTAGCTTTCTGCCCTCTCCCAGCCAAGGTCACAGAGAATGGGCATCTTTCCTTTGGGAAAGCATGAAGATGTTTCATGCTAAGGGGGGAGGGAATATGATTGGTAGGTTTCGGCGCTTAATATGTTTAATTGTATAATGGTGAGACCCCAGGTATATGTAGGAAAGCTTTGCCCGCCAACACCAACACCACGGAAAATGGGACCACGAGGAGCATATTGAAAAACATAAAGACCAACTATAAAAAATTTCTTCAAATATATTAGAAGCAGGAAACCAGCCAGGGAGGCAGTGGGGCCCTTGGATGACCAAGGGGTAAAAGGATTACTGAAGGAGGATAGGGAAATGGCTGAGAAGATGAATGCATTTTTTGCCTCTGTCTTCACTGTGGAAGATGAGAAGTGTTTGCCCGCTCCAGAACCGCTAATTTTGGAAGGGGTGTTGAAAGACCTGAGTCAGATTGAGGCGACAAGAGAGGAGGTCCTACAACTGATAGATGAATTAGAAACTAATAAGTCACCAGGTCTGGATGGCATACATCCAAGAGTTCTGAAAGAACTCAAAGTTGAAATTGTGGATCTCCTGACAAAAATATGTAATCTTTCATTGAAATCTGCCTCCGTTCCTGAGGACTGGAAGGTAGCAAATGTCACCCCCATCTTTAAAAAGGGTTCCAGAGGAGATCTGGAATTACAGGCCAGTCAGTCTGATTTCAATACCGGGAAAGTTGGTAGAAAAACCATTATCAAGGACAGAATGAGTAGGCACATTGATGAACACAAGTTATTGAGGAAGACTCAGCATGGGTTCTGTAAGGGAAGATCTTGCCTTACTAACATGTTACAATTCTTTGAGGGGGTGAACAAACATGTGGACAAAGGGGATCCAATAGTTGTTTACCTTGACTTCCAGAAAGCTTTTGATGAAGTTCCTCATCAAAGGCTCCTTAGTAAGCTCAAGAGTCATGGAGTAAAAGGACAGGTCCTCTTGTGGATCAAAAACTGGCTAATTACTAGGAAGCAGAGAGTGAGTATAAATGGGCAGTCTTCGCAGTGGTAAGCAGTAGGGTGCCGCAGGGCTCAGTACTGGGTCCCATGCTCTTTAACTTGTTCATAAATGATTTGGAGTTGAGAGTAAGCAGTGAAGTGGCTAAGTTTGCAGATAACACTAAATTGTTCAGGGTGGTAAGAACTAGAGAGGACTGTGAGGCACTCTAAAGGGATCTGTTGAGGCTGGGTGAGTGGACATCAATGTGGCAGATGAGGTTCAATGTGGCCAAGTGCAAAGTAATGCACATTGGGGCCAAAAATCCCAGCTACAACTACAAGATGATGGGGTGTGAACTGGCAGAGACTGACCAAGAGAGAGATCTTATGCATGGGATGGAGAAAGTAGAGAAAGAAGTACTTCTCTCCCTTTCTCACAATACAAGAACCCGTGGGCATTCAATGAAATTGCTGAGCAGTCGGGTTAAAACAGATAAAAGGAAGTCCTTCTTCACCCAAAGGGTGATTAACATGTGGAATTTACTGCCACAGGACGTGGTGGCGGCTACAAGCATAGCCAGCTTCGAGAGGGGATTGGATAAAAATATGGTCCATCAGTGGCTATTAGCCACAGCATATTATTGGAACTGTCTGGGGCAGTGATGCTCTGTATTCTTGGTGCTTGGGGGTGGGGAGCAAAGCGGAAGGACTTCTAGCCTCACTTGTGAACTTCCTTTTTTTTTTGGCCACTGTAGGACAGTTTTGGAATAGATTGGCCATTGGCCTGATCCAACATGGCTTCTCTTATGTTCTTATGTTCTTAACGCCAGTTTTAGCAAGGATCTCCTTGCCTGCCATCTTTTCCTTTCAATAAAAATACCTTTGATGAAACTAAGGTGTGTTGAGTGAGGAAGAACTTGCAGTACTCAACACTGCTCAGTCTTCCCGGGGCCCAGGGAGCCAGTTGGGTGTAGTGGTTTAGTGTGCAAATTCTTATCTGGGAGAACCGGGAATCTGATTCCCCACTCCTCCACTTGGCAGCTGCTGGAATGGCCTTGGGTCAGGTATAACCATCTCTGGAGTTGTCCTCGAAAGGGCAGCTGCTGTGAGAGCTCTCTCGGCCCCACCTGCCTCGCAGGGTGTCTGTTGTTGGGGGGAGAAGGTATAGCAGATTGTAAGCCGCTCTGAGTCTCTGATTCAGAGAGAAGGGTGGGGTATAAATCTGCAGTCGTCGTCGTCTTCTTCTTCTTCTCCTCACAGACCCGGGACGGCTGAGCAAGGGCAACAGGGTGACATATGCACTTGGGTGTGCTGAGAGACGGCCCGCCCTTGCCTCCTAGGGCGCCCAAACCCCTGGGGCTTGCCCTGATTCTGCTGCTGGGTTCCATCCCAGGCTGGGCCCAGCCCGCAAAGTGCAGATCCTACCACCACTCCCCCATTACTCATTTGTAGGTCAGTTATGAGCCCTGCAATGGTTCCTGACTAACTCCCAAGTGAATCTTACCCAAAGGAACCCACCCCTCAAGTGCCAACTCCAGCTAGCCATGGGGGTCTCCTGAAATCCACAACCAGCCTCCAGGCGACAAAGGTCACTTCCTGCTCCGTGCCCAGAAGATGGCCAAACCCCCCCCCCCCAAACCCAACATGGAGCAGGTGTCGCTGGGAGTGTGTGGGGAGAAGTATTTGTGAATCGCCTGCATTGTGCAGGGGACTGAACTAGATGGCCAAGGAGTTCCCTTCCAGCTCTAGGATTCTAATGACTACTAGAGCATTACACAAGTTCAAGGCTGACAATAAAGGAACGGAATGGTTGTATTCCTTGGCTGTCTCATCAACCCAAAGGGAGACTGCGGCAACCAAGAAATCAGAGGGAGATGGAAACTGGGAAGGATAGCCATGAAGGAGCTAGAAGAGATGTGTTTCTGGTGATAACCAAGATCAAGTGAATCCTTCCCCATCACTGTGCACGGGTGTGAAAGCTGGAAGAGGAAGAAAGCCGACTTGATTCCTCTGGAATGTGATGTCGGAGGAAAGTTTTATGTATACTATGGGCTGCCAAAACAGACGAATCAGTGGGTTCTAGATCACATCGAGACTGAATTCTCACTGAAGCTAAAACAGAGGCTCTCATACTTTGGTCACATGATGAGAAAACAAGAGTCACTGGAAAAGACAGCAGTGCGAGGGAAATTGGACTGTATACAAAAGCAATAACGCTCACGACTAGATTACTAAAGTGAAATCAAATTATCACTTTCAAAATAGCAAATATTCGTAATGTCTGCTTGTATGTAAAAGCGCCATGCCATTACCAAAAACTATTCCAACGTTCATGAGGCAAAAAATTGTCCAGAGATTCAAAATTGACGAAGTCCTTGGCTTGATACCATGTAAGGCATCCCCAGGGCTTATTTTGTAGCAGGAGCTCCTTTGCATATTAGGCCGCACCCCCCTGATGGAGCCAATCCTCCCAGAGCTTACAGAGCTCTTCATACAGGGCCTACTGCAAGCTCCAGGAGGACTGGCTCCATCAGGGGGTGTGGCCTAATAGGCAAAGGAGCTCCTGCTACCAACAAAGCACTGAGCACCCCAAGAATCAAGCTGGGTGTGCTAATCCAAATGCAATGGAAGAGGTGAATGTGGATCCTGCCCCAAGACCCTTTTTAGAGTTCTTGTGGAGAAATCTTCTCTTTCTGATGGTGTTTCCAATGTTCTGACAGAGCGTGTGTCCAGTCTCTGATGACACGGCAGTGAAACATTTGATCTTGGCCAGCAGCAACTTTTTTCTTTCAAAACATTATACAAATACAAAGGAGTTCAACATCAAGACAGAAATGCATGTTGAGCTTGGTTACGGGAAGAATCATTTTGGATCTTTAAAGTGGATGCTGTAGCCCCCCCATGGCTTAAAAGTAAGTTTGGATCTTGCCTGCTTCTTGTGTGCATACAATGAATATATAATGTGTTTTGGTCTGCTCTGCTGTGGTATTTTAAGAAGAAGAAGAAGATATTGGATTTATATCCCGCCCTCCACTCCGAAGAGTCTCAGAGCGGCTCACAATCTCCTTTCCCTTCCTCCCCCACAACAGACACCCTGTGAGGTAGATGAAGATATTGAATTTATATCCCGCCCTCCACTCCGAAGAGTCTCAGAACGGCTCACAATCTCCTTTCCCTTCCTCCCCCACAACAGACACCCTGTGAGGTAGGTGGGGCTGGAGAGGGCTCTCACAGCAGCTGCCCTTTCAAGGACAGTCTCAGAGCAGCCTACAATCTCCTTTCCCTTCCTCCCCCACAACCGGCACCCTGTGAGGTGGGTGGGGCTGGAGAGGGCTCTCACAGCAGCTGCCCTTTCAAGGACAACCTCTGCCAGAGCTATGGCTGACCCAAGGCCATGCCAGCAGGTGCAAGTGGAGGAGTGGGGAATCAAACCCGGTTCTCCCAGATAAGAGTCCGCACACTTAACCACTACACCAAACTGCATTCAAAATTGGATTGGAATATACTGCATTCATTCACCCTCAGTGTTGGGGTTTCAGTCTTCAAGTCAGCATATAATGCAACGTTGAGCTGTAAATTGTTCAGCCTTTACAAGTTTTGTAATTAGTATTTTTGGAAAAAAAAATTGTACAGATTTTTGTTCAGATTTTCATTCTATTGTTTCATTGGGTATATATTACTATTCTTAGCAATTTTGGCCATGAGCTTTTTGCTTTTCTCCTAGACTTCTGAGTAGGACAGTGACAGTTGTCAAGGTGGCACCCCCTTCTCTACCTCTATGGGGTCCCCCCCATGCAGCTTCTGCAAATCTGGAACAGAAGAATGTTATTGTATTATATCCGAATCGTGGGTTTTATACCGTCATCACCTGCGACTCCTTGAGTGCTTTCATCAGCGCTGCCTTTGCACCATCCTCAACATTCACTGGAGTGACTTTGTGACCAACACTGAAGTCCTCAAGCGGGCGGAGGTTACAAGCATCGAGGCACTGCTGTTGAAGATGCAGCTGCGCTGGGCAGGGCATATCTCCAGGATGGAAAACCACCGCCTTCCCAAGATTGCCCTGTATGGCGAACTTTCCACCGGCCATCGAAATAGAGAGGCACCAAAGAAGAGGTACAAGGACTCCTTAAAGAAATCCCTTGGTACCTGTTGCATTAACCATCACCAGTGGTCTGACCTAGCCTCAGATCGCAAAGCATGGAGGCATACCATCTACCAGGCTGTCTCTTCCTTTTAGAATGCACGCATACCTGGTCTTGAGGACAAAAGGAGATCGAGGAAGAATCGTACTGCTACAGCACCAACCCCAAATCAGACTTTTCCCTGCAGCCACTGTGGCCGGACCTGCCTGTCCCGCATTGGTCTTGTCAGCCACCAGCGAGCCTGCAGCAGACGTGGACTACTGCACCTTTCTTAAATCTTCGTTCGCGAAGTCAAGCCGAGAGAGAGAGATTATATTCACTGCTGTAAATCACCCAGGGCCCCACATTAGCCGGGATGGGGTGATTCATTAAACTGAATTAACAATGACAACAATTACTCCTACTCTATTAAGGGGGTACAGCACAAAGTCACTGCAGTTGGAAGGAGCATTGTTACCCAATAGGAGTCGTATAATACTGCATTAGTGCTGCTGTACTTTCTGATGGGAAGTGTTGATGTTGTTTACTAATGAAATTTCCAGATGTTGTGATTTGAATTATTACTGCATATTTGAAAATAATAGTTATCTATGGCTTGAAGGTACCTTTTGATCACTTTTGGATTGCAGGGCTGTGGGGGCAGCAACTGGCTGCAGACGGAGTTGTTGTCCTCCAGAGCTGTGCCAACGCTTGGGGTCAGCAGGAGGTGGGTGAGGCTCTTGGTCCTCCCCTTGCCAGTTTGCTTTGGGTATTTTTGAGATATGCCAGGGGATGTGGTGGTGGTGCAACATCGCGCCAACCACCCCTGGACTCAGGCAGTGGTTGACTAGGAACTGCTAGGGGGATCTTGGTCACAAGGGGGCAGCACACACAACTCTCTGGAGTCTCCGTTTGTGTAATCCTCACAACTCTGGTCTTGCATCTGGCACCCACCGGTCCCTCCCCCAGTGACATCCCTTTAGCTTTTCTTTTTTTATGCCATGAAGTCACAGCTGACCCCTATGGTGACCCCTAATAGGGTTCCCAAAGCAAGAGATATTCAGAGGTCATTGGCCACTAACCACCACTGCAGACACATCCCTCAACCTCCCTGGGGGTCTCTCATTCAAATACTGATCAGGGCTGACCTTGGTGGTCTCCCAACAATTGTCAAGATTGTGCTTCTCTGGGTTGTTTTAAATCTGAATATAAGAACATAAGGGAGGCCATGTTGGATCAGGCCAATGGCCCCTCCAGTCCAACACTGTCACACAGTGGCCGAAAAATCCAGGTACCATCAGAAAGTCCATCAGTGGGGCCAAGACACTAGAAACCCTGTTGCCCCCCTCCCAAAGCACCAGGAATACAAAGCATCACTGCCCCAGATCTAAGAACATAAGAGAAGCCATGTTGGATCAGGCCAATGGCCCATCCAGTACAACACTCTATGTCACACAGTGGCCAAGAAACCCCAGGAGCCATCAGGAGGTCCATCAGTGGGGCCAGGACACCTGAAGCCCTGTTGCCCCCCCCCGCCCGCCCCGAAGCACCAGGAATACAGAGCATCTCTGCCCCGGTCATAAGAACGTAAGAGAAGCCATGTTGGATCAGGCCAATGGCCCATCCAGGCCAACACTCTGTGTCACACAGTGGCCAAAAAACCCAGGTGCCATCAGGAGGTCCACCAGTGGGGCCAGGACACTAGAAGCCCTTCCACTGTTGCTCCCCCCTCAAAGCACCAAGAATACAGAGCATCACTGCCCCAGACAGAGAGTTCCATTTATACGTTGAGGCTAATAGCCACTGATGGACAAATTTAAAGTTATGCTGAGTAAAATCCCATGACTGGAAATACTTAAGGAGAATGGAGTTGAAGAGAGGTGGGAGTTTCTTAAAAGTGAAATATTGAAGGCACACTCACAAACAATTCCTATGAGAAAGAAAAAGGGGAGGAGCCTAAAGAAGCCGAGGTGGCTTCAGAAATAGCTTTCTAAGGACTTGAGAAATAAAGAAAGACTCATTTAGGAAATGCAAGGAGAGCCTTATAACTAAGGATTAATATAAACAAATAACCAGTGCTTGTAGAGAGAAAGTTAGAAAAGCTAAAGAGAGAGATGCTAAAAACAAACAAACAAAAAGTTATTTCCTTATGTTCAAAGTAAGAAAAAGGACATGATAGGCCCTTTGCAAGGACAGGAAGCTGAAACTGGAACAGGGGATGAAGAAAGAGCAGCTGAGCTCAGCTCCTACTTTCCCTCCGTCTTCTCTTGTAAGGGAAAAGGTGCTCAACATGCCAAAAACAGAACACACGATGAGGGAAGGGAGTTGCCACCTAGGATTGGCATTGGGGTAATCAGGGCTTTTTTGCATATTAGGCCACACCTCCTGATGTCACCAATGTTTCACACAGGGCTTTTTTGTAGAAAAAGCCCAGTGGGAAGTCATTTGCATTTTAGACCACACCCCTGACACCAAGCCAGCCGGAATTGCGCTTCTGCTAAAAAGAAAGAAGCCCTGGGGGTAATAGGCAAACACCTAGTTTCTTTAAATGAAACTAAGCCCTCAGGGCTAGATTAACTCCATCTAAGAACTTGCGGACATGATTTCCAAGCTTCTGGCCATTATTTTTGAGAATTCTTGGGAGTGCTAGAAGATTGGAGGCAGGCAAATGTCCCCATCTTCAAGAAGGGAGGAAAGAAGGTTCTGGGTATCTACTGACCTGTCAACTGTCTATGCCTGGAAAAGTTTTAGAACAAATCATCAAACAATCAGTCCTTGAACACCTAGAAAATCCTTTCTAAATGCTTTAGGACTGACTGTTTGATGATGGCTATTTGATGACTGTGATCAGTAAGTGCTGGCATGGGTTTCTCAAGGACAAGTCAGGTCAGACTAACATCTCTTTTTTTGAGAAATTTACTACCTTGATGGATCAGAGGAATGGTGTAGACATAGTTCATCTTGATTTCAGTAAGGCTTTTGATAAGGTTCCACATAATATTCTTGTTGACAAATTGGTAAGATTCTATTACTGTTAGGTGGATCTGTAACTGGTTGATAGATCTCACCCAAAGAGTGCTTGTTAAGGGTCCCTCATCCTCTTGGAGAAGAGTGACAAGTGGAGTGGCTCAAGGATCTGTCCTGGGACCTGTTTTGTTTAATATCTTTATAAATCATGGACGTTAAACTCACTTGTTATGAGGGCCCGATCTGACTTTGTTGGGCCGGGTCATGTGTGTCTTAAGATGTAATGCCAAGTAGTGGAGATATAAACCGATCTGACTTTGTTGGGCCGGGTCATGTGTGTCTTAAGATGCAATGCCAAGTAGTGGAGATATAAACTTTATAAAGGACCCAGATGAACACAAAGATTTTTTAAAAACTTAAAATAAAACATGCTTAATACTCTTGTAATATTTTGTTTATTTAACAGCCTCTGATAACTGACACCTCTTGCTCTGAATTATTGCATCAACATCTGGAGGCAATTTTGAGTATGCTGCTCAGGTGTTCAGGTGTGTGCCTATAAGTTGCAAACCTACTTTGGATTTATTGACATTCATTACAGAAGTCTAATGGTCAATGTTTTGCGCCTTAGGACCCAGGGGGGAAACATTAAATGGCTGAGCATTGTGAGCTTTTGTACATATGTTGCTTCATGTGCTGTTCAAGAACATGTGAAGGCAGCATGACACAAACTGAGGGCTATGTGTTTGTCTACACAATTAAGTGATTTTAACTACCCACACATAGACTGGGTCGATATGGTTCAAGTCATGGAATGCTGGAATCACAGAGCTGGAAGGGATCTCCAGGGTCATCTAGTCGGAAGAAAGAGACTGGGGTTTCTAGCTTCTCTAAACGAGCAGATGGTCACAGACCCTACTGGTGGGAGGCGATCCTGGACTTGATCCTGAGTCACATGCAAGACTGCTGGGAGATGTAAACGTGATCGCACTGGTTGGGAAGAGTGGCCATAATGCTATGGAGGTCAGCATTGATATAAATACGGAGTTGCCCCAAAAGGCCAACACAATCACATTTATCTTTAAAAGGGATGACTTATCTCAAATGAGGGGGATTGTAGAGAAGAAACGGAAAGGAAAGGAAAGGAAAGGAAAGGAAAGGAAAGGAAAGGAAAGGAAAGGAAAGGAAAGGAAAGGAAAGGAAAGGAAAGGAAAGGAAAGGAAAGGAAAGGAAAGGAAAGGAAAGGAAAGGAAAGGAAAGGAAAGGAGGGACAAATCCTTTAAAGGGATTTGAATATTTAAAACCGCAATACTGGATGTCCAGATAAAGTGTATACTGCAAGCACAAATCAGTATAGAAAAGGCCTGCATGGTTAACCAACAAAGTAATGAAAGCAGTAAAAGTTAAGAAGGATCCCTTTAAGCCAGGGCCTCCCACTTGGGTCTTCAGGATGTGCCCCGCTCAAGAGCAGGGAGGCAAACCTTGTGGCCAGCAGCTGGGACTCCCACCCTCCCGTACAAGCTCTGTAACCAGCTGCTCCTCGGCTTGGCTCTAGCAGGCAAGTGATGGGATGGATTGGCTCTGCTGTGTTCCCTGTCAGTGGGACTGAGCTGGTTCCCTTCACTCTCCAGGATCCTGATGCCTGCATTCCGATTGGCTGTCCTCTTAGAACTGGCCAATCAGGACGTGAGGCATTTCTTCCAGGAAATGCAAGTGAAGAGTCCTGGAGAGACGAAAAGGAGGGATTGCCATCAACTAAAGGGGGGTGTTGAACTCAGCCACAGGGTCTCTATTGAGTAGAGTGGCCTGTGCTGTTTGTGATGGTGGTTTCTTCTTGAATGAACTGTTGCTGAGAGCTGACTGAACTCACTTGACAATCATTAAACACTGAAGGGGAAAGAGAGATTTGTGTCAAATTAATGCATCAAATGTCAAATTAAGAGCCCCGTGGCGCAGAGTGGTAAAGCTGCAGTACTGCAGTCGGAGCCCTCTGCTCGCGACCTGAGTTCGATCCCAGCGGAAGCTGGTTCAGGCAACCGACTCAGCCTTCCATCCTTCCGAGGTTGGTCAAATGAGTCCCCAACTTGCTGGGGGGGAAGTGTAGATGACTGGGGAAGGCAATGGCAAACCACCCCGTAAAAAGTCTGCCGTGAAAACGTTGTGAAAGCAGTGTCACCCCAGAGTCCGAAACAACTGGTGCTTGCACAGGGGACTACCTTTTTAATGCATTTCCCATGTAATTGTATTAAGTAAAATGGACAATGCTAAGTGTGATATTGAGCATCTACTCTATAGAGTACTTGCAAGTATCCAAATGGGATATCCCAACCCCCTTTTCAGATTGCCCTCCCTCCACCAGCCCTGCGAGGCGGCCCATGTCCAGGGGAGCAAGGCGGAGGGGCTGCAGTGAGGGCAGCAAAGACGTGATCTGCAGTGTGGAGCCCTGTCAGCCCCAGAGCCCTCCTTTGGCACTCCTGCTCAAGGGCAGCAGAGCCAAGGTCTGTTTCCATCTGAGGACCAAAGAGGCGGGCCCCTTTCTGTTGTCTCTTTCGGGACATCTCCTTCAGAAGAAGAAGAAGACCACAGATTTACACCCTGCCCTTCTCTCTGAATTAGAGACTCAGAGTGGCTTACAATCTCCTATATCTTCTCCCCCCACAACAGACACCCTGTGAGGTGGGCGGGGCTGAGAGGGCTCTCACAGCAGCTGTCCTTTCAAGGACAACTCCTGCAAGAGCTACGGCTGACCCAAGGCCATTCCAGCAGCTGCAAGTGGAGGAGTGGGGAATCAAACCCGGTTCTCCCAGATAAGAGTCCACACACGACTACATCAAATGGGCTCTCAAGAAGGCTGTGATGCATTCACTAAGGGCCAGTAAATTGAGGGGATTATCTCCCTGCCAACAAAAGTTTGTATAGTCAAAGTGATGGTATTCCCAGTAGTTATGTATGGCTGTGAGAGTTGGACCATTTGGAAGGCCGAGCGCAGAAGAATAGATGCTTTTAAGCTGGGATGCTGAGAAGACTTGAGAGTCCCTTGGACTGCAAGAAGATCCAATCACTCAGTCCTAAGGGAAATCAACCCAGACTGTTCCCTGGAAGGTCAGATGCTGAAGCTGAAGCTCAAATCCTTTGGCCACCAAATGAGAAAGGACCACTCACTGGAGAAGACCCTGATGCTGGGAAAGACAGAAGGCCAAAGAAGAAAGGGACAGCAAAAGATGAGATGGCTGGACAGCGTTACTGATGTAACAAACACCCATTTGAGCAGGCTTCGAAGGATGGTGGAAGACAGGAGGGCCTGACGTGACTTGGTCCAGGGGGTCTTAAAGCTCAAATCCTTTGGCCACCTAATGAGAAGGGAGCCCTCACTGGAGAAGACCCTGATGCTGGGAAAGACAGAAGGCCAAAGAAGAAAGGGACAGCAAAAGATGAGATGGCTGGACAGCGTTACTGATGTAACAAACACGCATTTGAGCAGGCTTCGAAGGATGGTGGAAGACAGGAGGGCCTGGCGTGACTTGGCCCATGGGGTCACAAAGAGACGAACTTGACTGTGCGACTGAACAACAGCGCAGAGAGTTTAGTTCCAGCCTTGCGCTCAGAGCTTTGATGCCACCTGCTGGCTTTAGTGGAGGCACTCTCGGTGCACCATTTGCAAAATGGAAATCCCAGTTAACTCCCCCCCCCCCCCCATGAGGCTGTGCAACTGGTCCCCTGCTTCTTGGTGGCAGCACCTGCTTTGCCTGGAGTCCACAGGCTTTGCTTCCAGGTCAAGGAGAGATGCACCCAGATGAGCCATCAGGCAAAGGGGGAGAATGGCCGAAATGGAGCTGCAGTGGTTTTTGTCGGGCCGAAGAGCAACCGCCTGCTGCAGGAGGGACTCCGTTCTTGGTCTCCTCTCCCTAAAAAAGCAGGAGCGTCATGGGGAGGTTGCAAAGGCCCCCCCCCCACTTGCGTGCCCCGGTCCGGCAGCCAAGTGCCTCGCTGGCCTTGCGCTATCAACAGGAAACATCTTTCGGGCTGGAGGAAGTGGAGCTTTGTCATTGGCCTGGTGCAAGAACATGACGGGATTTTCACCTCCTATCAGGACTGGGATATTTTAAGAGCTGGTATATAAAGCCCTGAAAGAGCACACAGAAACAACCGGGCTTTTGAGAGCAGGGCCCCAGCAGCGGTCTCCGGCAATGTGGTGACGCAAGTAGCCCTACAGAGAGGAGGCAGACCGACTCAGCGGGGCATTGGGGGTGGCACTGAGATGGCAGTGGCCAAAACTGACTGAGAACTCCTTTCAGCATCCTGACGGTGTTCTTGACAGTTGTAGCTGGAATTTTTCCCAGGGGATGCACATTCTTGAGAAAACGGTGTGCTGCGAGGGCTCAGAAGCACTCCTCATTATGACGTTCTATTCAAGATGGAACCTTTTGTGTGTCTTCCCTCTTCTTCTTCAGATACAATGAGATGGAAATTATCCGCCCATCCATATAGACAGAGGGTGAGCAAGGTTAGCATATAGCATAATGAAAATGTTTAACAGATTCAAAGACCTGCTTCACTATCCTTCATTATGCTGTTTGGTGTAGTTAAGACTCTAATCTGGAGACCCATGCTTGTTCCCCACCCCCTCCTACTACTCCCCCAATGCAACCAGCTGGGTGACCTTGGGTCCGTCACAGTTCTCTCAGTGGTCTCTCAGCCCCACCTACCTCACAGGGTGTCTGTTATGGGGAGAGAAAAGGAAGGTGATTTTTTGGGGGGGGGGTATTTTTGAATTGTGTGTGTGTGTGTCTGCACCTGGGACCATGTCAGCCTCGGGTGACTGACGCCTACTGGGGGGTTAAGAACATAAGAACATAAGAGAAGCCATGTTGGATCAGGCCAACGGCCCATGCAGTCCAACACTCTGAGTCACATAAGAACATAAGAGAAGCCATGTTGGATCAGGCCAGTGGCCCCTCCAGTCCAACACTCTGTGTCACACAGTGGCAAAAATTTTTTATATATACACTCACACTGTGGCTAATAGCCACTGATGGACCTGTGCTCCATATTTTTATCTAAACCCCTCTTGAAGGTGGCTATGCTTGTGGCCGCTACCACCTCCTGTGGCAGTGAATTCCACATGTTAATCACCCTTTGGGTGAAGAAGTACTTCTTTTTATCTGTTTTAACCTGTCTGCTCAGCAATTTCATCGAATGCCCACGAGTTCTTGTATTGTGAGAAAGGGAGAAAAGTACTTCTTTCTCTACTTTCTCCATCCCATGCATTATCTTGTAAACCTCTATCATGTCACCCCGCAGTCGACGTTTCTCCAAGCTAAAGAGTCCCAAGCGTTTCAACCTTTCTTCGTAGGGAAAGTGTTCCAGCCCTTTAATCATTCTAGTTGCCCTTCTCTGGACTTTCTCCAATGCTATAATATCCTTTTTGAGGTGCGGCGACCAGAACTGCACACAGTACTCCAAATGAGACCACACCATCGATTTATACAGGGGCATTATGATACTGGCTGATTTGTTTTCAATTCCCTTCCTAATAATTCCCAGCATGGCGTTGGCCTTTTTTATTGCAAACGCACACTGTCTTGACATTTTCAGTGAGTTATCTACCACGACCCCAAGATCTTTCTCTTGGTCAGTCTCTGCCAGTTCACACCCCATCAACTTGTATTTGTAGCTGGGATTCTTGGCCCCAATGTGCATTACTTTGCACTTGGCCACATTGAACCGCATCTGCCACGTTGACGCCCACTCACCCAGCCTCAACAGATCCCTTTGGAGTTCCTCACAATCCTCTCTGGCTCTCACCACCCTGGTTGGAGGATATTCAGGGAAGTGGCCAAATAAGCCTGCCCCAGCCTCTCAACTGAGTATTTCAAGGAGAGTCCCCCATCCAACTACTAACCACAGTTGACCCTGTTTAGCTTCCAAGATCTGATGAGGTTGGGCTTGCCTGGGCTGTCCAGATCAGGGCTAAAGGGAAGGTGGTTGTAAGCCGCTCCAAGGCTCCTTTGGGTAGTGAAGGGCAGGGTATAAAACCAACTCTAACTCCTCCTCCTCCTCGTCTTCCTCTTCCTTCTTCTCACCTTGTCATTTCCATTTCACTGTATCTGAAGGAAGCGTCTCCACGCCCAGGAAAGCTCATACCCAGAATTAAACTTTGTGGGGCTTCGAGGTGCCTGACTGGGCTCAAACTTCGTTCTGCTTTGTTTGGACCCACCTGAATTTAGCTTCATAACAACTTTCAGATCTAATCCTCTGGCGCTGGGGAAAACAAGACGTCCTGGGGTAGTCTCAGTTCAGGTCGACCTCTGATTGTTCCCTGGGGCTGATGACTCTTGCTTGAGGCCGAGGTTGGCAGAAGTTGATCTTATCAAATGCTGGAAAGCATTTTTTTCTTTAACAAGCCAGTTTCTCCCTCCAGTTCTTGCCCAGGTCCCTTTGACAGTCTTCACAGAGAACCTGCAAAGGACGCTGGATGTCAACGACTGTGGTGGCAACCAACGTTCCCTCTAAGCTGCAGAGTCTTGTTAGCAGAATTCTACTTTGTGAGCTACTGGCATTAAAGTGGTGAGCTCCTGAATAAATTATTGTGCTCTGGGGTCATCCTTCCTGAGCTAAGGCAAAAATGTGTGAGCTGAAGGCTAAAAATCTGTGAGCTGACTCACGCTCAGCTGAGAGGGAACGCTGGTGGTGACTCTCCTCTGCGTTCTGGAGGCCACCAGCTCCTTTGCATGGCTGTGTCACTTGCTCCCTCCCTTGCTCTCTAGCGGCAGAACAACCACCTGAGAAATGACAGGTAGTGAGAAAAAGGAGGGAGGTTAGGGAGCCCCCCCCCCACTTCTGTCATTCTGCAAATTGTGCAAAACAGAAATCGTTCAGGAAGGCACTTTTAGGCAAGGGAACAGGGCTGAAGTACAACAGAATGGCTTGGGAAATGCTTTTCTGAAGGGGACAGGACTGCAGCCTACACCACTGTTGGTGATATGGATCGTCTTGCTCCTTCTGCTTTGTTTTCTGCTTTTATATTCCAGGGTGGTTTTTTGCATTGTCTGATGTACTTCTTTTTTGCATTGTTACTACTTTGTGTGACCCTGCTGTTATTGCATTGTTGGGTATCTCATGCTACTTGTTTGCATGTTTTTTACACCAGGCAATCAACCCCCCTTCAGTCCCAGTGAGAAAGATGGGCTATAAATACAGTAAATACACAGGAATAAACAGCTACCTGTAAAAACACTGTATATTGCAGAAGTATGGAAATCTGAAGTTTGTTATTTGCTTTGCTTTATTTATCGGAAATAGTCGTTAAAAGTTTTAAAAATGTAAATTAAAAAAAAACAACAGCTACCTTTTACTGATAATACAGATTTCGTTTATTTCAATAATCTGTGTTTTCCTGAGCACGGATAACATTTCTGTTGTGTAGAATGCTCTCTGCTTAAATAAAGAAAAACTTATATCTCTAGTACTGTAACAATTTCCAGCGTATTACATTTTACCGTTGTTTTATGGTATGCAAAGTGCTGCAGAAATATTTGCACTAAAAGGCAGTATCGAATTGTAAATCAAATTAAATCAAAATTACATATTTCAAATTCGTCTCATATTTGTGCAATCTGTTCGCAACAGAAAAAAAATGCACGATGCGAATATTCTAAATAGGGGTGGTTTCCGAAAGTGAGGCGTCAGATAAATCTTTGTTTTCGATTGCTAGCTGAGCGTTTGGGGCGAGCGCTTCCGGGCAAAGTATACTGGCAGCCAGTGGCTTAGTATACTGGTGGCTAAGTATACTACTGGTGGGTAACGATTATGAACACAAATAGGGGGTGTTGTGGAGCGGGGTGGGGGGGGGCAAGCTAGAGTGTCTCTTCTTGCTCTGTGCTCCTTCCCTGCCTGTGCTCTGGGGCCACGGGAGGAATGGCTGCTGCTGCTCATACTTGGGGAAAGCAAAGCCGAGGGCAGGCAAACCCCTTTTGCTTTGACCTCACAAACATCACTCATGCAGCAGGATCGCACCATCGCTTTGGTCTGAAGAAACCACACCCGTTTTGCCTGCTATCTCCGATCAGCGGTGGGAACACTCGCATGTGCGGTTACTGTGTGCACCGCTCCCTGGGTTCTCAGAAGAAGACGAGCCCCTTGCATGTGCCAGTTGGTGCAAACAGGTTGTTTTTGAGCGAAATGTCTTTTCAACCCCATCTATCTTCCCCGACGATCAAGATGGGCACGATAAAGACACTTCAGTAGTGAAACATCAGTTACAGTAAATGGCGGGTGTCAAGTTCAAAGCCTCTTTCTCTCTTTCTTCCCCTGCCTACCTCTCTGCTGTCTCAAGGGGGCACAGTCAGGCCTCCAACTGCAAAACTGGACGCTTCACGCTCATTAGGGGCAAAAAAAAAATGTTTGATATTTACATCCTTCTGAATTTGTGAAGAGTTGGGCAATAAGACTTCTTTGTTTTTAAAGGGACAATCAATGCAGAGGTTTACAGGATTGCGTTTCGCAAGAGGAACTCTTTACTCGGCACACACAGAGTAGGTAGATCCAGGGGGGCAGCCGTGGTGGTCTGCTTTGCACACGTGGAGTGCCGCTGCCACTGGCTGCTATCCTGGCCTCTGCAAAAGAGAGGCCTTCTGGAAGGGTGGGCCTCTCAGTGGGGTTCTGAGCCAGCTCAAAAGTTCTGTCACCAGCCGGGGAGGGGGGGCGGGATATTGATCCCTCAGCAAACGAGAGGGCTCCCTAAGCCCCCTGCATGGTTCAGCCCAACTTTGGTGGGTGGGAGGGAAGAGGCTAGCTGGTCATTTGGATCAGCTGGCTGGGCCCACTTGTAAGGCCAAATGGATCTTCAGCAGTCACCCAGGTTTTACACAGAAGACCTTTGGGCTTGGACTGGTCTGGTAGCGTTGCCAGGGCTGAGCTGGGGAATATCTGGAAATTAGGCGGAAGGAAGGGCTGTAATGCCAAAAAAAGCCAACATGGCCGTTTCCTTCAGGTGAAGTGCTACCAGTTGCCTGGAGATCAGTTGGAAAGGGAATCCCTGGAGATCTCCAGCCACTCCCTGGAGGCTGGCAACACTAGGGGCAATCAGACCAGCTGGGGAGGCAGGAGACCTCTGCCACAGGCCGCCTCAGCTTGGCCCTGCCATTCCAGTGCCCAAGAGGATGCCTGGAGGGGAATCCCAGCCCCACCCGGGCACGGCAGGCCAGCATGGAACGGAAGGGCTTGCCAATCCATACGGCTCCATCGGAAGGTCTTCTCACATTGCCCAAGACTTGCTCCACAGAATCGGTTCCAGGGCAGGCAGAAGCCGCTTCCAAGGGCATCTTGGCAGAGGCTGTATGCCAGTTGACTTTTCACAGATTGAAAACTGATACACACATCTCTAATCTTGTCCCCAGCACCCCTGTCTGAATCTGGTCTCTCCCACTTCCTCACACCAATGCTATATGATGCATTCCTTCACAAGAATCCGTCCTGCAATCAGGATGTTATGTTATTCTTACTGAATATGTTGGGCTTCCTTTCATGGAGATCAAGGGGGGAGGAATTCTCAGGAGTCCATTGCCCCATCTGCCAAGCTTTTGGAAGGTGCTCCTGCAGGTGGGAGCACCAGGGGGTACCCCTCCTCCTCCTCCAGTTTGAAAACTGAGAGCCAGTTTGGTGTAGTGGTTAAGTACGTGGAGTCTTATCTGGAAGAACCAGGTTCGATTCCCCACTCCTCCACTTGCACCTGCTGGAATGGCCTTGGGTCAGCCAGAGCTCTCGCAGGAGTTGTCCTCAAAAGGGCAGTTTCTGGGAGAGCCCTCTCAGCCCCACCCACTTCACAGGGTGTCTGTTGTGGGGGGAGAAGACATAGGAGATTGTAAGCCGCTCTGAGTCTCTGTCCTTGAAAGGGCAGCTTCTGGGAGAGCCCTCTCAGCCCCACCCACTTCACAGGGTGTCTGTTGTGGGGGGAGAAGATATAGGAGACTGTAAGCCGCTCTGAGTCTCCAATCCAGAGAGAAAAGTGGGGTATAAATCTGCAATTCTTCTTCTTCTCGACTTTTACTTCCTCTTTGGGTCTCACCAACCCCCACCCTTGTGTGTGCAGTCTCTGTCCCTCACATGCACAAGAAAACTCGAACCTATTTGCACATCAACAGCATAGTGATTGGTGTGCACATAAAATGCAAACAGCCTTTCCATCAAAAGGACTGAGCCTCTCTGGGAAGGTTGCATTTCATCCCCAAATTCCTTGGGAAGCCACCTGCCTCCCTGTGCCCCCCCCCTCCTCCCCACACAGAGATCTGTGCTCCAGGCAAAGGCAAAGAAGATGGAGGCCCCAGAGTCCCTTGGTTGTTTTTTCCGCATGTGGCCTCACTTTCAAAACCACTCAGGAGCTGGGTTATGAGACCTGCGGCTCTCCACAGCCATCTGAGGTTTACTGATCTTCTGTTATGCTAATAACAGCCCTTTAGGAAGATAAACCACCGAGAGCAGCACTACGAGGCTGTTTCTGAGCACAGCTAGTTGGCCACGCTCTGGTTAAGCAGCAGGTCTCTAGCTGGAACCAGCCAACTGTAAACTTCAAGCAGCACAACAAGTCAGGTTTCGGCTCCCCAAGAACAAAGCAAGAGCAGCAGACACAGAAAGAGTCATAGAGCTGGAAGGGACCTCCAGGGTCATCAGGTCCAACCCGCTGCACAATGCAGGAAACTCACAAATACTTCCCCCCTAAGTTCATAGCCCCCCAAGTTCTGCCTAAGTTCACAGGATTCGCATTGCTGTCAGATAGCCATCTTGCCTCTGCTTAAAAACCTCCAAAGAAGCCCACCACCTCCCAAGGAGGAAGCCTGTTCCACTGAGGGACCATAGTTGTATATTGACCTCTGTCTGGCTAGAGTTTGAGACTCCAGCTAGGCCCCCAAGAACCCTAAGCCTTGCCCAATCAGGAAAGAGACCGTTTCGGAGGGAACTGTCCTCCAGTTATTAAAAGATGATTGGCTGGAGGTAACATCAGGAGGGTACATAAGTGGGGATATTGTTGCGCTGTTCTGTGTGTGTGTGTGTTTGTTCATGTTTAAGAGCTGAATAAATCACTTACTGTTTTTGAAGAAGAAATGTTCTAGCCTCAGTTTATAATACACTATGCCAGGAAGTTCTTCCTAATGTTGAGCCGGAAACTCTTTTGATTTAATTTCAACCCGTTGGTTCTGGTCCTACCATCTGGGGCCACAGAAAACAATTCCACCCCATCCTCTATAGGACAGCCGTTCAAGGACTTGAAGATGGTGATCCTATCACCTCTCAGCCGCCTCCTCTCCAGGCTAAACATACCCAGGTCCTTCAGCCTTTCTTCAAAGGACTTGGTCTTCATAAGAACATAGAATCATAGAACCATAAAGTTGGAAGGGACCTCCAGAGTCATCTAGTCCAACCCCCTGCACAATGCAGGAAACTCACAAACACCTCCACCTAAATCCATAGGATCTTCATTGCTGTCAGATGGCCATTTAGCCTCTGTTTCAAAACCTCCAAGGAAGGAGAGCCCACCACCTCCTGAGGAAGCCTATTCCACTGAGGAATCGCTCTAATGGTCAGGAAGTTCTTCCTAATGTGGAGCCGGAAACTCTTCTGATTTAATTTCAACCCACTGGTTCTGGTCTTGCCTTCCGGGGCCACAGAAAACAATTCCACACCATCCTCTATAGGACATCCCTTCAAGGACTTGAAGATGGTGATCCTATCACCTCTCAGCCGCCTCCTCTCCAGGCTAAACATGCCCAGCTCCTTCAACCTTTCTTCATAGGACTTGGTCTCCAGATAGAGCCGGCGTGTGGGAATAGGCGGGGTAGGCAGCCGCCACCCTTCCTGGGGGGTTCCGCTGGATGCCCCCTCCCTCCCGAGTGAAGTGGGGGCGGCTCTCACATAGCATGCTTCTCGCATGGAGCATGGCATGCGTCTTAGCTCTCCCTGACCCCAATCAGGCTTCCTGCAACGGGGCCAGCACTTGCAAGGAGCGCGATACACAAGTGCACCGTGTTAGCGATGCCCGGCCACTTTTAGGTTGCAAGCAACTGAGGGGTGCCTTCCCATTGCACTCATCTGTGTAATGGGAAGACGCTGCTTGGCCCCTTTCAACCTGAAAGCAGCCGGGCACCACTAAAATTGTGTGGTCTTTGGAGACTTCCAAGGAAACGTCCGAAGAGTGTACTGCTGGGAAAAGGTTTGGTGCCGCGTGCTTGTGCGTTGCCCGTTGTCCCCCGCTTGCTGGACCAGGTGATGATGTCATCGCGTTTTAACAGCATTTGAATTAATATTAATCTGCTTGCATTGTATTTATTGTATTCAGCTGCCTTGGCTCCTGCGTTTGGAGAAAGGAGGTGAATACCAATAAAGGGCCACCTATTTCTTTTGGCTGCTATGGATGACACGTCAGGAATTGATAGGGCTTTCATCCATTGCCTGCTTTGAGGACTGGGAGAAAGGTGGGCTTATAAATGTTCTTAAATAAATAAAACTGATGTGGACAAATGTAGCTTCTCAGAGTGACAACACAACTAGCAGCACATTTGCACATCATAGCAGTGGGAAAAGAAATCTTCAGCAGGTAACTGGGGGAAATGAAACGGCCCTCAAGGGGACATTGTGGCCCTCCCCACATCTTTCTATGTAGCCGCCCTCCCCAATTCGGCACGCCTGGATTCAGACAGGCCCTGGCAGGAAAGCAAAGCCCTCTTTCTTCCTCAGCAGCTGAAGCAACAGGCCGGTCCAGATTATTCTGTTCAGGATGGTGGTGACATTTTGCCTGTGGGATTTCTTGCAAACCAGCTCTGCGATTTTCTTTGGGGGTGGGGAGGTGGGGATGGCTGCTTGCTAGAGCTTCGAAACGAAGTATGAAGTACAAAGGTCGTAGGGTACAAAATGAGCAACAATAACATTTAAATAATAAAAAAGTAAAGGTAGTCCCCTGTGGAAGCCCCAGTTGTTTCCGACTCTGGGGTGACATGTAATTAAATTAGCAGACAACCACATGCAGGTTTCTCAGCCCATCAGCATTCAAAGGTTTTCCTCCCCTGACAGATTAAGCGTAGCCGCATCTTTTTTTTTTTCTTGGGAGAGAGAACCCACAGATAATGGGACGTGCAGTTCACAACCCTTTTGATAGATAAGTTCCATAATGACAGATCTCCAGTTTACGGCTCTTCTATCAAACAAAGTCAGTAATGAATTGCAACAGATGGCTGGCTTCATTCCTGTTAGGAAGAAGTCTTCATCCATGTAGAGTGCATCCATCAATGCACAGGCTTCAAAGGAGTCGTCATAAAGTCCCAGGGGCTGCTTGCTCCTTGGCCACATTCAGATGTTCTCCTTAAGTTGAAGAAGATGAAGAAGATATTGGATTTATATCCCGCCCTCCACTCCGAAGAGTCTCAGAGCGGCTCACAATCTCCTTTACCTTCCTCCCCCACAACAGACACCCTGTGAGGTGGGTGGGGCTGGAGAGGGCTCTCACGGCAGCTGCCCTTTCAAGGACAACCTCTGCCAGAGCTATGGCTGACCCAAGGCCATGCTAGCAGGTGCAAGTGGAGGAGTGGGGAATCAAACCCAGTTTTCCCAGATAAGAGTCCGCACACTTATCCACTACACCAAACTGGCTCTCTGCTCTCTAGAGGAAACTGCTCTCTGCTCTCTAGAGGACAAAGATCCGTCTGCTGCCCCCACCCCACCCCCAGGGCCAGGGGCCCAATGGCAGCGTTGGCAGGTGGACTCTTTAGCACCACACCCCTCCTCCCTCAGATTCCCAGGACTGCCTGAGTCCAGAGCTGACAGCCTTCCCAGTGCCCCACAAGCCAAGCCCCAAGAAGGGCGGGCCTCTGGGCTCCTGTTTGGGGTGCTCCTTTCTGCAGGCAGCAGCTCCAGAAGTCTCCTCCTGTCTGCACAGCAGCTCATGGGGACGGGAATTGCTTCGCACTCCAAAAGCAACCAGGCCTGGGCAACGGAGGAGGAGGAGGGAAGGCGGCAGAGGCTGCGCGGCCTTTTCAGCGGCCTGTCAGAAGGGCTTTTGGGGGCTTGTGCCAAGAACCCTTTTGCAGCGCAGAGTCAGCAGATTCTTCCAGTTGTACAAATCAACAGAGGACTCTGGGATCCGCTCAGTCCTTCCTTCGGGTCTCTTTCCAAAACGTGCAACTCCAGCCCTCCCCAGCCCTGTCCCTGCCCACAAACTCCCTCTCAGGAGCGACCAGGCCGCTGAGGAAGGGGGCAGGCATGGCTCTTGGTGCCTTCAACAGGAGGCGGCATTGGCTGGGCCTGCTTAGGGCCTGGCTGGGACTCCTGGGGGGAGACGGGGAGGAGGAGGGGGGGCAGCAGGGTCTCTCTCTCCAGGCAGCCGGGAAGGGGGCAGAGCTTGGCCACATCTCCTGCTGCTCTGGCTGCGGACCAGCAACTGGATCCTCGCAGCCTGCCCGAGTGCGGCGTGGAGGCCCCCCCAAGACCCCTTTGCAAGAAGGACTGTGGGTCCCCAGGCCCCTCGCTGCAGCCCCAACCTCTGCTCTGCTCAGCCCTCCAGCAGGGCGGGCGTGTGGCCTCCTGGGTGCAAATCGCGGACGGGAAGGCGGCTGCCGGGGGAGGAGGGCGGCCAGCCTCTTGAATCCCGCCCGGGAGACTCCTGCTAGGGAGGAGCGAAGGAGGAGCCCCGCGGACGGAGCAAGCAGCCCCCCCACCCCAGAGAAGGAGGGAGGGAGGGAGCGCCTCCTCTGGGGCCCGCTTCCCCTCCCCTCCCCCGGCCGACCTTGCAGGGGCACCGCCCCCTCCTCCTCTTCCCCCCCCCCCCCCAGCCCGGCGGCGGGAGGGAAGGCAGAGAAAGGCCGTCGCCCCGTTGAGTCCGGCCACCGAGCCAGAACATAAGACCATAAGAGAAGCCCTGTTGGATCAGGCCAATGCCATCAGGAGGTCCATCAGTGGGGCCAGGACACCAGAAGCCCTCCCACTCTTGCCCCCCCCCCCCCAAGCACCAAGAATACAGAGCATCACTGCCCCAGACATAAGAACAGAAGAGAAGCCCTGTTGGATCAGGCCAATGGCCCATCCAGCCCAACACTCTGTGTCACATAAGATCAGCCCTGTTGGATCAGGCCAATGCCATCAGGAGGTCCACCAGTGGGGCCAGAACTCCAGAAGCCCTCCCTCTCTTGCCCCTCCCGAAAGCACCAAGAATACAGAGCATCACTGCCCCAGACATAAGAACATAAAAGAAGCCCTGTTGGATCAGGCCAATGGCCCATCCAGCCCAACACTCTGTGTCACATAAGATCAGCCCTGTTGGATCAGGCCAATGCCATCAGGAGGTCCACCAGTGGGGCCAGAACTCCAGAAGCCCTCCCTCTCTTGCCCCTCCCGAAAGCACCAAGAATACAGAGCATCACTGCCCCAGACAGAAGAACATAAGAGGAGCCATGTTGGATCAGGCCAATGACCCATCCAGCCCAACACTCTGTGTCACACAGTGGCCAAAAAACCCAAGTGCCATCAGGAGGTCCACCAGTGGGGCCAGGACTCCAGAATCCCTCCCACTCTTGCCCCTCCCGAAAGCACCAAGAATACAGAGCATCCCTGCCCCAGACAGAAGAACATAAGAGGAGCCATGTTGGATCAGGCCAATGGCCCATCCAGTCCAGCACTCTTTGTCACACAGTGGCAAAAACAAAACAAAACACCCAGGTGTCATCAGGAGGTCCACCAGTGGGGCCAGGACACTAGAAGCCCTCCCACTGTTGCCCCCCCCAAGCACCCAGAATACAGAGCATCACTGCCCCTGACAGTTCCAACAGTATGCTGTGTCTAAGAGCCACTGATGGATCTCTGCTCCAGATGTTTACCCAATCCCCTCTTGAAGCTGGTTATGCTTGTAGCCACCACCACCTCCTGTGGCAGTGAGTTCCACATGTGAAGTACTTCTTTCTCTACTTCCTCCATCCCATGCATAACCTTGTAAACCTCTCTCATGTCACCCCGCAGTCGACATTTCTCCAAGCTAAAGAGCCCCAAGTGTTTTAACCTTTCTTCGTAGGGAAAGTGTTCCGACCCTTTAATCATTCTAGTTGCCCTTTTCTGGACTTTTTCCAATGCTATAATATCCTTTTTTGAGGTGCGGTGACCAGAATTGCACACAGTATTCCAAATGAGACCGCACCATCGATTTATACAGGGGCATTATGATACTGGCTGATTTGTTTTCCATTCCCTTCCTAATAATTCCCAGCATGGCCTTGGCCTTTTTTATCACAGTCGCCCACTGTCTCGACATTTTCAGTGAGTTCTCTACCAGCCCTCTGCAGCAGCAGGCAGCTCCCTCCATGGAGGTGAGCTGGGGGCAGAAGGCTTGCATGTGTGAGCCGAGTCGTCCCAGGACCCTTCTGCAGCAGGCCCAGCGAGAGGCGGGTGCCTCAGCCCCCTAATCCCTGCCCCCCGGAGACCCAGGAGCAGCCCCACAGCCTCTGGAAGCAGCTCCCTTGTCAGCAGGCCGCATTGCTGGCCCTGCGCCCCTCCAGCTGCTCAACAACAGGCAGACTTCTCCCTCCCCACCCCCACCCCCTCCCCACCAGCTTCTCCTGCCACAAGGAGGCCTCTGAAAGAGGAAGGAGGTCACCCAATGGAGCAGCATTCCTTTGCTAGGACAGGCAATGTCCCCAGACTGTTGGGCCTCACCTTGCAGGCAGGACTGGTCCCCTGGAGCTCTGCTCAGTCTTGCAGCCACTGGAAACCGTCTTTCCCTCCGTCCTGGGGTGGGGTGGGGGGGCGGGGAGGGTGGATGGTGCCTTTCTCTGCTCTCGCCTGCTCCCAGGGCAAGAAGTGCTTCAGGAGCCTGCTGGCGAATCTCTCCTGCCGCTGTGATTGGAGACATTAATTAACCAAACCCAGACAAAGGGTGACCATGTAAATGAAGCTTGTTACTCCTGTTTGTCAACCATCACCAGTGGTCTGACCTAGCCTCAGATCGCAAAGCATGGAGGCACACCATCCACCAGGCTGTCTCTTCCTTTGAGAACGCACGCATAGCCGGTCTTGAGGACAAAAGGAGATTGAGGAAGACTCGCACTGCTACAGCACCAACCCCAAATCAGACTTTTCCCTGCAGCCACTGTGGCCGGATCTGCCTGTCCCGCATTGGTCTTGTTAGCCACCAGCGAGCCTGCAGCAGACGTGGACTACTGCACCCTTCTTAAATCTTCGTTCGCGAAGTCAAGCCGAGAGAGACTCCTGTTTGGCCCTTGGATCTGTTCAACATTCCCCCTCTGCTGGCAACTTCCATCCCCATGTATCTGAAGAGGTGTGTGTGCGGGCCCAGGAAAGCTCCTGCCTTGAATAAAACCGTGTTGGTCTTCAAGGTGCCTGGCTGGATCTGAACTTTGTCCTGCTGCCGCAGACACCCCTCCCCCCGCTGCCCACCTAAGTCTGCTGGTCTGTTCTTGGAAAGACTTGGAAACTGCGCCAGGGGCAGAGAGGGTTGCCTGAGGAAGTGGGTCTGTTACTGAGGAGCTCTTCCCTTGGCACAGGGAGTCAGAAACACAGAAGAATCTACGCCTGTGATCCTGAACGTGGCTCTTTCCACAATGCATGTCTCTCCCCTCCACAGCCAGTCCCGACTTTACTCCACCTCCCAAGGCTCCACAAGGGTGTGGTCTCCTGATCTGTATTCTAGAACCCAGACCACAATCTGAGCGGCCGAGGGACTTTGGTGGCTCAGTGGCAAAGCATCTGTGTGGCCTGCAGAAGGCTCTGGGTTCAGTCTCCGGACCAAGCAGGAGGTGATGTGAAAGGTCTCCATCAGACGCCTTGGAGAACCTCTGCCTGATCTCGAGGGACTGTTGTTACCGTCCTCTGAGCCATGATTTCCCGGGTGCAGAGCTACAAGGAAGGTCTCAGTTCAGACATGCCAGCAACTGCAGAAGGCCACTCTAGGCCTGGGAGCTCTCTGAATTGTGCCAGGAACCCTTGATCACCCCACTTGCCCCATGCAGCTGTGCGAGGATCACTATCTTTCCCTGTAGCTGTGCCATGAGTGTTCTCCTCATCCAGAAAGGGGAGGTTTTTATGGCTCCCTCTCTTTCACACACACACACTCTCACAACAGCAGAAGTTGCATCCTCCATCCTCCCAAGTGAAGGAGGAGAGTTGTCACCAACAGAGAGACAGCATGTGGTTACACAAACGTGATTTTGCAAATACATGACTCACACCGTATTGTGTTTTGTGTTACCAGGCATTTTTGCCCAAAGGCTGTCAGCTGCTCCGATAGCTCAGCTGGTGAACTCTCACCATCAAACCTCAGAAAGTACATATTTATTGATGTATAGGCCACCATCCTCTCTGAGACTCCAGGCTTACTACAGAAAAAAACCCACAGGGCCGTCGTATAGCAAGAGACATGCAGGGAACAAAGAGGTAGGCCGAGGACTGCAAAGTCAGGAGGCCGTGAAAATAACACACACAGTCGAAGTAAGTGGAGCTACAAAGAAGAAGAGGAGACTGGATTTGTGACCCTTCACTCAGAGTCTCCAAGTGGCTTACTGCTGCCTCAGCCATTTGCTCAGAAAGGGCAGATTAGAAACTGGGCAATAATTGGCCGCATCATTTTACTCCAGCAATGAAACCATTTGAGTGGTGGGCAGATAGTGGCCTGCAGTTGGACACTGAATTGTGGTAGACTGCCAAGGATTCATTGATGTGATCTTTACAAAATGTCAGGCAGACGGGTAGTAGATGGGTACGGATGGACAGTACAAGCGATGCCCTTCATAGATCCCGAGAGCCTGTTGACCCCCATCCTAACGACTGGGCTGAAATGGTCCCTAAGCAGACATATCTTCTGTCTGAGCTATGTTACAACCAGGACCCAACTCAAAATATGTTTTAAAGAAATAATTCACAGAAAAACCTTTGTGAAAGCATCACAACTGATTTCCCGCGATGATTTAAAAAATCCTCACTAGATGGCAAGTTATTGTAAACAGTTGGGATGGCCATTGTTTTTGAGAATTCTCGGAGAACAGGAGAGGTGCCGGAAGACTGGAGGTGGGCGAATGTTGTCCCCATCTTCAAGAAGAGGGAAAAAGACGATCTGGGGTAACTACTGTCCCTGTCAGCTTGACATCTATACCTGGAAAACTTTTAGAACAAATCATCCAACCGTCAGTCCTGGAACATTTAGAAAGGATGGCTGTGATTACTAAGAGCCAGCATGGGTTTCTCAGAATAGGTCAGGTCAGGACTAACCTTATCTTTTTTCGAGAAACTGAGTATCTTGCTGGATCAGGGGAGCTGTTGACATTCTTTTATCTTGATTTCATTAAGGCTTTTGAGAAGGTTCCACATGCTATCCTTGTTGACAAGCTGGTAAAACGTGGTTTGAATCCTCTTACTGTTAGGCGGATCTGTAACTGGTTGACAGGTGGCAGCCAAAGAGTGCTTGTGAATGGTTCCACATCCTCTTGGAGAGGAGTGACAAGTGGAGCGCCTCAAGGATCTGTCCTGGGGCCTGCTTTGTTTAATATCTTTATAAATGATTTGGATGAAGGAATAGAGGGAATGCTTATTGAATTTGCAGATGATACTAAATTGGGAGGGGTTGCAAATGCAACAGAAGACAGTCAGGAGATCCAGGATGACCTTGACAGGCTGGAAACTGGGCTAAAACAAGTACAATGAATTTTAATGGGGATAAGTGTAAAGTTTTGCATTTAGGTAGGAAAAATCCAGTGCATCATTATAAGATGGGGGAGACTTGTCTTGGCAATAGTGTGTGCTAAAAGGGTCTAGGGAAGGGGTGTCAAACATGCAGTCTGGGTGCTGAATCAGGCCTCCAGAGGGCTCCTATCAGGCCCCCGAGCAACTGGCTGTCGTCTGCTTCCTTCTCTGTCTCTCTTGCTTCCTTCTGCATCACACCTTGCTTTGCCAGGCTGGCTCAACTGCACAGGAGCTACAGAGCAAGGCCTCTATTTTCTCCATTGGCGGAGGCTCCTCCCTTGCGGAGGAAGTGCTTGCTTTGCAGGCTCTCTCAATCGCACAGCAGAGCTACCGAGCCAAGCCTCTCTTCCTTCTATTGGCTGAGGCTCCTCCCCTTTATGGTCCCCTGGGGAAGGAAGGAAAGAACCAGTTTCCTTTGCGCAGTTCCTTGGATTGCATGAGAGATACAAAGAAAGAACCTTTAAGACCAACGAGTGCTAATGTTTTAATCATGTTTTATTTTAAGCTTTTTTAAAAAAATCTTTGTATTTGTCTGTGTGCTTTATAAAGTTTATATCTCTGCTACTTGGCATTACATTCTATGACACACATGGCCCGGCCTGACAAGTGCTCATTTATGTCAAATCCATCCCTCACAACAAATGAGTTCAACATCCTTGGTCTAGGGGTCATAGTAGACCGTACACTGAACATGAGTCAGCAGTGTGATGCAGTAGCTAAAATGGCAAATGTGATTTTGGGCTGTATCCACAGATGCAGGCCTCAGCTGGGGTTGGAGCTCTGTTGAGGTGGGAGGGGGCCAGGGACAACCTGCAGATATTGATTTGCTGAGCGTAGAGCTGTTCAGGGTACATATGGGGAGAGGCGGTTCCTCAGATAATGTCGGTCCCAGGCCACGTAAAGTTTTAAAGGTCGATACCAACACCTTGAAGCGTCGTTGCCTATTCATTGCCTAAGGGTTTCTGGTGCCTGGTGACTCCCCCCTGCCATATTCACTACAGATCAAAGTGAGAAGTCTAGAAGTAGGTTTATTTAGCTGACATTTAAAATAAGCAATGTTCAAACAAAAAGAGATATTTTACTCTTTATATTCCATTAATCTAACTACAAGTACACTGTATAGCAGGGGTCTGCAATAGTTTATTATTAATTACGAGCCAAATAGCATCAAAAATTGGAACCAGAAATCAATTAAGTTCAAGAGGACTCAGTAGCTCCTTCAAGATTAGCAAAAGATATTCCATCAACCTGTTTTCCATGACGCTCCTTTTATCAGATGATAAACTGACACAGGATTTCAGTGACCAAGACGGACAAGAATCCAGAGTAGACATGGTAGCCTCCAGATCCCACAATCCTGTTGACATCCATTTTGGTAGCTGGATCCAAATGATCCAAACATGGACCAGACGGTGTACTGGGCAGTTGTCGCATCTCAGCTGTATTACAGCCGGCATCCAAATCTGAATGCACTGCAGAGATTTTTCTCAACAAAAGCACTGCAAAAGCACCACAGCCTCTCCCCTTGGCTTCTGCAAATTTAAAGGCACAGACCTTGGAAGTCCACCAGTGGTGATCTACTTTAAACGATGAAGTGGGAGTGAACTGGCTGATGCCATGGTAGTAGCAGCAAAATGGGATTTCTTTGTCACTCTCACCATAATTTTAAAGGTCTTCCAGTGAGTTCTGTAGCACAATCTGTCCAATTCAATTCAAGTTTTCTGTTAATGCCATTCTAGACAACTTCCAGGCTTTTCCAGCCCCACAGGAGACCAAGGCTCCAGATTCCTCAACCCTATGGAGCATCTGTGCAACTTTCACCCATGCCTGGAGGAGGTCAGCTCAAGGGACCTTCAGCTCCCAAACCAGATCCTGCCCCAGAGATTTCGTGCAGGCCATGAAGTCTAAGGTCTGTCCTTTGTTAGGGCCTGAGGGAGACCGAGAGTGGCCAGAGAGGCTATGAAATCCTCGGCCAGCCCTGAGACGCTACTGCTGCTGCTGGCAGGAGTCCTTCCAGAGAGGAGTGAAGGACTATGGAAAGAGTAGAGAAAGAAGTCCTTTTCTCCCTTTCTCACAATACAAGAACTCGTGGGCATTCAATGAAATTGCTGAGCAGTCGGGTTAAAACGGATAAAAGGAAGTCCTTCTTAACCCAAAGGGTGATTAACATGTGGAATTCACAGCCACAGGAGGTGGTGGCGGCTACAAGCACAGCCAGCTTCAAGAGGGGGTTGGATAAAAATATGGAGCAGAAGTCCATCAGTGGCTATTAGCCACAGTGTGTTGGCCACTGTGTGTTGGACTGGATGGGCCATTAGCCTGATCCAACATGGCTTCTCTTATGTTCTTAGCCCCCCCACCCCAGCCTGCCTCCTTTCCTCGCCCCGCTGCACAGTGGCCAGCGCAGCCACTTCTGCTGCCGGTAGCTTTTGGCCACTGTCCCATCATCCCCCGCTTCCCTAGGTGGCCTTTGCCCTGATCCAGCAGGACACCAATTTGAACCCCCCTTCAAGCAACAAAACTTTAAATTTCCTCAGAGCCAGACTCACCCAAACACCCCTGCAGAGCCAGCCAAAGCCAGCTTGAATTTGCTCCCAGGGGCCAATCTATTTCCTGCTTCAGTCTGATTAGCAGCATTGATCAGTGGGTGGATCCCTCGCCCACTGGCATCTTCCTCTGGGGAAGGAGTGTGGGATGGGTAAAGGCAGGCAGGACAAGCCAGGAGGGCCAGTGAAGGTACCAAATGTGCTGGATGAGGGGTCTGTGGATACCCTCCAGCCCCAACCCCCTTGCTGCTTGGGGGCCAGGCTGAGTGACTGCCCTGCAAGGGGAGGGTCCCTTGCCTCCATAGGGCCACGTGCTCCTGCCGGCCCTCTCCTTGGCCACGCACCCTCCCATCGACTTGTGAGATGCCCTGGAGAGCTGCACAAGCATGGCCACCTCCTAGGAAGGGAAAGGACTGCATTCGGTTGTAATGCCCTAAATGTGTTTTGCTTATGATTCTTCAGGAGAATCAGTCCGATGGTAGGTTTTTTTTTTTTTTTTAATGCCATTAAGAACAGAATTCAGCCGCTCCCTTAAAAAGACAGTAATCCCTGCGTATGTTACAAACGTGTGAATGTATCCAGAGCCACAAAACCCGTGTGCCTCTTTCAAGTATTATGCGGGTGTAGTCAAGGCACAGGAGAGCGGCCACATCTGCCTGGTGGAAACATGGAAGCCACTTCTTTGGGTATACAATTTCACAGGTCGAAGTCTGAGAGCCCCTGTATCCATTGCGTTAAGAGCTGTCTTCCCATGCAGAGAGGTGCGTCCAGCACCTGCCTACTATCCCTGCGCTTTTCACATGCTCAGAGACCCCTGTCTTTTCACTCCCAGTCTTTTTCAGTGGCCACGTGTCCCCCCTCCCTGGGAAGCGGGCGGTGGGGCCAGGCGGTGTGGGGGGGCGGTGTGCAAGGGGGCCAAGCCGTCTCCCCTCCCTCCCAGGGGGCTGCCTGCTCTGGGGGCTCTTGGCGCTCAGCCCCTTGCAAAGGCTGGGGGGGGAGTGGGGGGGGGAGAGAGAGAGAGAGAAGCCCCCCCAACATTGCACGCCCCCCCCCCCGGCCTGCTGCGACCCGCCAGAGGCAGGCCGGGCTCCCCGCCCCCAGCTGCAGCAGGAGGAGCCCCTTCCCCGACGGAGGGCCCGGCGGCTTCTCGCGCTTCTCCGCCTCCGGCCGGGCCTTTTTATAGCGGGGCTAAATTTAGGCGGCGGCAGGGCCCGGGCTGGCTGGCTGGCTGCTGCTCCCTCCCTGCCTGCCTGGGACGCGTTTCCTGCGCCGCGGCCATTGGGCTGCGCGCTCGGCGGGCGCTTCTTAAAAGCGGGCAGGGCGGCCAAGCCCCCCACACGACGGGACGGCCCGGCCCCGCCATGGAGCTGCTCCGCGGGCCCCCCCACCTGCCGCCGCCGCCCCTGCCCTCCTTCGCCTCCTTCGGCCACCGCCGCCACGCCGCCCCCCCGGTGAGTGAGCTCTGCACGGGCTCAGAGGCTACGGAGGGAGGGAGGGAGGGGGGGGAGCGGCGCTCTGCATGGGCTCAGAGGCTACGGAGGGGGGGGAGCGGCGCTCTGCACGGGCTCAGAGGCTACGGAGGGAGGGGGGGAACACGCTCCGACGGGCCCTGCTGTGGCTGGGGGGGCCGCGGCAGGAAGAGGCCCCTCAAGCAGCGCCCTTTCTCTCCCCCCCGCCCCCCCCCCCCGCAGAGCTGGAGCTGCTGCAGCCTGGAAGCCACGCTGGCCCCCTGCCTTCCCCCGCTGCCTGCCGGAGCCCTCGCCCTTGCTGCCGGAGCCCCTGGACGCCGAGGACGAGGAGGACGAGGACCTGCGCACCGTGCTGGACTTGGTGCTGGCCATGGGGGGCGGCCAGGGCCCCCTGCCCTTCGCGCACGACCCCCGCCGCCCAAAGGGCCCCCGCCGCCGGACTACTACCCGCCGCCCATGGCGGAGCCCCTCCTGGAAGCCGGCGACCCCTTCCAGCCTTCGTCCTACCTGGAGCCCCCCTACGGCCTGGCCCCCGCCGGCACGCTGCAGGGCCGCTTCTGGGTGGCCCCGGCCTTGGCCGCAGAGCGCCTCTTGGAGGCCGCCGAGCCCGAGCGCGACGCCTACCGGCCGATCAAACAGGAGGGCAGCCCCGCCGGCGGGGAGACCCCTCCGCTCAGTCCGGAGAACCTGCTGGCTGCCTCCCATGCCTACCCGGCGCCCTTCCGCGGGGGCCCCCTGCTGCTCACCCCGCCCGCCTCGCCGCTGCTGGAGCCCAAGCCCAAGAGGGGCCGCCGGGCCTGGCCCCGCAAGCGCACCGCCGCCCACACCTGTACCTACGCCGGCTGCGCCAAGACCTACACCAAGAGCTCCCACCTGAAGGCGCATCTGCGCACCCACACTGGTGAGCAGCGGCGGGGGGTGGGCGGGCGGGGACGGCTGCATGCAGGGCCCGCGCATCCCAGTAGGCCAGATAGGCGGTCGTCTAGGGCGCTCCCGGGCCTCATGCGCCCCATTGCCCCTTCCCCACTGCTGCCCTCCTCCTCTGCCTGTCTGCGGGAAGGGGCCCTCGGTGTGCCCCACCTGCCTTCGTTGCCTTCCCCTTCACAGGAGTTGGCTGGGCACCCATAGGGCTGGCCCTAGACTGTCTGGCACGAAGGCAAGGTGACTTTTGGTGTCGCCCCCCCCCACCCAATAATGTCACCGCGTCACTGGGGAGCACCCAGCTTGGCCTCCTTTGCCTAGTGGGAGAAATCCCGCCCCCAGCCCTGGCTGTGTGAAAGGAGTCCAAGGCAGGAATCCCCTTTCCATGTGGAAGCAGCCTTTTGGCCGCCATTGCTGCTGCCACCAAGTTCCTATAGGCGGGGCGGGGGTTGGGGGTGCTGATGCTCCTCCTTTCTCCACCCTCCCTCCTAGAAGGCCACCATGGCCCAGCAGAGGGGAGGGGAGGGGGGCACGGTGGGCAGGGGACCAGCCTCGGTTTCTGGCATGGCGGCCTGTGCCAATCCTTGTGTGTTTCTCCTCTGCCACCCACCCCCAGGTGAGAAGCCCTACCACTGCAACTGGGACGGATGCGGCTGGAAATTTGCTCGCTCGGATGAACTGACGCGGCATTACCGCAAGCACACGGGGCACCGTCCCTTCCAGTGCCACTTGTGTGACCGCGCTTTCTCCCGCTCCGACCATCTGGCTCTACACATGAAGAGGCACATGTGACCGGGATGCACCAAAAGGACTCGCCCAGACTTTCGGGCAGCAAAGAACTGGGGCTCTCTTTGGCGGAGCGCCGGGGCGGAGCCCGTTCTCCCAGACGAAGCTTCCTGACGAGGCCACCGGGCCCTGCAGAAGTGGCTCACGGCTGCCCAGGTGGAAGAGACTGTCGCTGACAATGGTGGCCCAGGCCGGAGGCTGGACGTTCCACGACCGAGGCTCGCCGGTTTGCCCTCACCTACACTAGAAACACAGGCCTTGAGGTCTTGTCAAAAGAAACTTACAAATAATATAAATATTGTAAATATTTTTATACAGATGTACTGGACTATGCACACAATAGACAAATGGGCATTTTGCCTGCTTTTTAAAAAATTATTTTAAAATACTTTTAATGTTACAGAGTTTTGTAAAATAAAAGCAATTCTGAGCGGATGTGTATTTCTCCTCCTGCACTGTGCCGCTGGAAGAGATCCCAGTGCCCTGGAAATAGAACATGGGCTGCCCAAAGCTGTGCTCTGACTGCCCCCCCCCCCTTGCAGCTCCATCCCAATCTGGCTATGGCAAGCAAGAAAAAGACCCACAGGGCCACACACACACACGCTCTTTTGTTTGAAAAGAAACCAGAACTGTAATTTTAGTCTCATTTTTAATGTATAAACTCTTTTGAGTAGCCCCCTGAAATGTTTCCCAGCTGCAACTGTGCAGGCAGCCTGCAATCGTGGAGCTGCATTCTGCAGCCAGAGCCCAGCCTGTCTGGAGAGCTGGGGGGGGGGGGGGAACCCCTTCCCTGCTGCTCGTGAGGCAGGTCAACTTCCACAACCCAGCCAGAGGGAGAGAGGGAGGGATCTGTTGAGGCTGGGTGAGTGGGCGTCAACGTGGCAGATGCGGTTCAATGTGGCCAAGTGCAAAGTAATGCACATTGGGGCCAAGAATCCCAGCTACAAATACAAGTTGATGGGGTGTGAACTGGCAGAGACTGACCAAGAGAGAGATCTTGGGGTCGTGGTAGAGAACTCACTGAAAATGTCAAGACTGTGCATTTGCAATAAAAAAGGCCAACGCCATGCTGGGAATTATTAGGAAGGGAATTGAAAACAAATCAGCCAGTATCATAATGCCCCTGTATAAATCGATGGTGCGGTCTCATTTGGAGTACTGTGTGCAGTTCTGGTCGCCGCACCTCAAAAAGGATATTATAGCATTGGAGAAAGTCCAGAGAAGGGCAACTAGAATGATTAAAGGGCTGAAACACTTTCCCTATGAAGAAAGGTTGAAACGCTTGGGGCTCTTTAGCTTGGAGAAACGTCGACTGCGGGGTGACATGATAGAGGTTTACAAGATAATGCATGGGATGGAGAAAGTAGAGAAAGAAGTACTTTTCTTCCTTTCTCACAATACAAGAACTCGTGGGCATTCGATGAAATTGCTGAGCAGACAGGTTAAAACGGATAAAAGGAAGTCCTTCACCCAAAGGGTGATTAACATGTGGAATTCACTGTCACGGGAGGTGGTGGCAGCCACAAACATAGCCACCTTCAAGAGGGGTTTAGATAAAAACATGGAGCAGAGGTCCATCAGTGGCTATTAGCCACAGTGTGTGTGTGTGTATATATATATATATATAAAATTTTTTTTGCCACTGTGTGACACAGAGTGTTGGAATGGATGGGCCATTGGCCTGATCTAACATGGCTTCTCTTATGTTATGAGGGAGGGAGGGCAGGCGCTGGGCAGCCCTCAGCTTGGTCCTTCCGAGGCCCCTTAAACACTGGGCTGTCCAGCGGGCAGGGTGATGAGAAGGGAAGCGCAGCTGAGAAGGCCCCGCAGACAGGCTGGGCGGAGGGAGGCCAGCAAGGATTGGACTTGCAAAAAACAACCCTTCAGTGGTTAAATGCAGACCAGGGAATTGTGCTTAACATCTGCATGGGAGGGTGTGCTGCTGTACACTTTCTTGTCCAAACGAGTGCCTCCGTAGAGTAGCTTTTCCCTCTGTGAGAAAAATCCTGCCCCCCCCCCCCCCGCTCCTTCTAGAGGCCAGGGGCCTCCCCAGGGCAGAGCACAGGACGGTGCCTCATCTTTCCACAGGGCCAAGAGGACTTGCCTGCTGGAAAGAGGTGCCCAGCAGAGCTTCAGGAAGGAAGTGAAGGATGTGCCAAACCCGCGGGCTGGCCTGCTGCTCCAGCTGCTGCCCTTTCTCCTCCTTGCCCCAGCTACAAGGCCCACCCCCCACCCCCCTCCCCCAGGTCAGGGAAAGCCTCCCCAGCATTGCACACCGCTACTCCGGGGTGGGGGGGAATCTCTGGGTGGGCAGGAGAGGCTCCTGGCAACTGGTGGGCAAGCCAAGCTGTGCAGCACATTCCATTGGCATGGGAGGGCAAACAGCCCCGCTGGAAGGCTCCAGCAAACCCCCCCTCCCTCTCACAAGGGGTCCCAAGCCCATTCCGCTGCCTCTAGGGGCCCCCAAAGCTGGCCTCTTTCTGCATCAGAAGGGCGAGGGGGGGGGAGCCCCAAGTGTTGCCCTGGAGAACCCTTCCTGCCCGCCCACCCCCGAAAGCAGATCCAGGAGGGCAGACAGACCAGCTGGCGTGACCCAAGAAGAGAGCAGGCCTGGAGTTCCAAAAGCTCCAAAATAAGTAACTTTTTCATTTATTATATTAAAACAATAACATTTCTCTTATATTAAACCATAAACACAGAGCATAGGTTAAAATTCAACAACACAACACCCCCCCCCCCCGCAATTCGTTACATGTCCCAAGTCTATAGATACAGTCATATACATATTTGGCTAGCCCTGGGTGGCAGCAGCAGCGGCAGCAGCCCGTCCCCCGCCCATGCCCACCAGCCCCTGCGAGGGCAGCGGGCACACAAGGCCACGATCCAAAGCCTTCCGGTCTTCCCCTTTGAGCAGCCGGTCCCTCCCTCCCTCCAACCCTCCCCCCCCCCATGCCAAGTCATGCCACAAACAGGGATCGACTCCATGCTCTGCAACACAAGCCCAAGGCTGGGTGCGTGGGACTGCCCCTGTTGTGGCTCTCTGGAGTCTGCCCCACCCGAGGCACCGCTGCCTCCCTCGGCCACGAAACCACCTTTAATTGTGAGATGGAAACACAGAACAATAACCAACAAAAAGAAGGGGGGGGGGGAATGCCAAAAGTCCATTTCTGATGACAGAAGCAGTGATAGCAATCCAGCCTCTTTGCGACTCATAAAGGGCCACCAAGACAGCCCCGCGAATTCCCATCTCACCAGCAAAGTGCAGCCCACAGATCCAGGAAGCTCAGAAGAGGCTGCGGGAAGGGGGGGGGCGCGACGGACAGGGGGAGGAACAGAAAGGCGGCCATTTTAGCACAGGTTCCATAGGTCACACAGAGCCGCTGGAAAGAGCGGGGCTGGGCTGGGCTCCCAAGAAAAGCCTTCGCTACAGCAGCCCTAAGGACTGAGCACTTGAAGGAGAGAAGGGAAACGTCACCTTAGGGCAGACTGCCGGGGGCTCGCGGGTCAGGTCACAGAGAGGCAAGCACCGTTCACATCATGGGATGGTGAAGACGATCCCCCCCCTCTGTCCCCCCCAGCAAGAGGTAGCCCGGGAGGGGCTCAGAGGAGCTCCCCATGAGCCAGAGGGGCAGGCAGTCCAAGCGAGGCTTGGCTACCTGGGAGACAGGGCCCGCCAGCCGCTTCCTGGAGGCCTTGAGGCAAAGGCTTCACATCTGGCTGCCCGTCAAGAGCAAAGCTCCTCCCCCCTGCACTGGTCAAAGAAGGTGCAGCGAGTGAAGGATGGACACAGGACAGCAGGGGCCACGAGATCGAGGGAGAAGACTTCTGGCCACCAGAAGGAGCGGGGGCGGGGCCAGCCTGTGGCCGAGAGAGATCTGGCCAATGAGGCGGGAAGAAGCTCACGGGACTGGGATTTTCTGCCACCCACTTCTGTCTGCACAAGAGACTTGTCTTGCCTTCCCTTCCACCAAGCCAGCAAGTGGCAGGCACTGGCGACACGGTGGGAGGGAAGCGACACAGCTCCACACAGACACCCCCACCGTGCACAGACCCTCCCTGGCTTTGCAGCCCAGCCTGAGCAGGGGTCGGAGCATCCCTGAGCCAGAAGGGGGGAGGCTGCCGGGCAAGCCCGCCTTCACCCAAGGTCTTCCTCAACAGCTGCCAGGCCTTGGGTGGGTGGGGTGGCTGACCAGCCGCTCTCCTTCACCTCCCGCCCTCTGGCCGGCCTCAGATGCAGCGCAGAGCTGGCTGCTACGGCTTCCTCGGGGAGCTGAACCCCCTGCTGCCCCCAAGCCAGCCCAGAAGGGGGGGGCAAGGTGAGAGAGGAAGCCGCTCAGCCCCACAGCCAGAGGGCAAGGCTGGCTGCCACAGAAACCACAGGAAGGGAGAGGCGGGCTTTGCAGCACATGGGGGTTGCCCAGCAGCAGAAGACTGCAGCCCCTACCCCGTTCCAGGAGAAGAGGAGGGCCTGCAGCAAGGAGAGCCAGGAGGGGCTGGTCCTCGCTGCAGTCTTGGCCAGGCTGGCAGGGAAAGAGGCCACGGGGGACAAACAAACGCCACAGAAGCCAGCAAAGGCCACGGCGGGGCGGGGGCATTTCGTGGAGCCCCCAGCAGCACAAGGAAAAGCCCCCTCCTGCGGTCTCGGCAGCAACACGGGGAGTCGCTTCATGCGGACGTCCACAGAACAGTGCCCCCTCCCTTCCCCAAAACTTCAGACTGTGAGGCTCAGAAAGTCAGTCCCCGGGGGGGTGGGGGAGACACAACCTGACGTGGGGCTGCTGCGGCTGCAAAGGCAGGGGCTGAGGAAGCAGCCGTCTAGCAGCCCAGAAGGGAGGGGGGTTCCCTGCCATCCGCAGCAGGCAGGTATCCCCAGAGGTGCTCCCGGAGTGGGAGGGAGGCTGATGACTCTCGGGGGGGGGGGGGGCTTGCTCAGGCAGCAGCAGCTGCAGCCACCGGCTCCTCTCTTGCAGTAGGAATCCTCCCCCCACGGCCCTTGCAGCGGCCAGCAGAGAGACCGGGGGCTCTTCCTTCATGGTGGTTGCTGTGCTGGCAGAGGGCTCCTCCACACAACTCAGGCTACAAGAGGCAGGGCAGCCCGGGGGGGCGGGGGGAGAGGCAGGACCTTCTGCGCAACGGCAGGCTCCAGAGGTGGAGGGAAGCTTCAAGCAGTCTTAGACGGTCAGTCCAGCGAGAACCAGGCTACATTTCTCTAACTCTCCAAGGGGGTTCCTTTCTCGAGACAAGCAAGAAATGTGTGGGGAAGGACTGACACCCGCCCCCCCCGCAGCTGAGAGTCTGAGCAGCAGCACAGCTGACTCCAACTGGAAGGGCAGCTCGGGGGTCTCCGTGCAGGCAGCCGCTGGCCCTTCTCAGCCAGAGTGCAGAGCGGCAGTTTCCCTGCCCGCGGCACGGATGCTGCAGTCTGGGCACAAAACGGCCCCAGGAGAGGGAGCGGCCCACGAGCAGGGGGAGGGCAGCTGTCTGTCTGTCCATTGCAGGCAGCTCGGTTGCCAGTCCAGGAGTCGCAAGTCCTCGGCGTGGCCGGAGCTCCCCCAGCAGCCTCTTCTGATCGCAGCCAGGCAGGGCCCTCATGAGGAGGAGGCGGTGGGGGGGGCAGCGGGGGGCATGTCGGCCTTGCTGAGGGCGATGGCCAGCTCCAGGTCCTCCTGCTCCTGCCTCTGCAGCCGCGCCAGTCGCTCCTGCTCCGCTTTCTCGCTCTCGCGCTTGGCCCACACCAGCTGCTGCTCCTCATTCCCAAGCTGGAAAGACAGACAGACACCTGGTTACGAACCCGCTGCGACATGGGGCAGGGGCTGCCCACGGCCCACCTCCCCTGCTGGAGCCCCGGAAAGCAGCCAGGCTCACCCGGGGGGGGGGGGGCGCCAGTGGAAATGGCTGTGTCCTGGCTGGGCCCTTTCCTCTTCCTTTCAAGGTTTCTCCGAAGGATGAGCACTCTCCTCCTCTCTGCTGGCTTCCCCACTCCCAAAAAACCTTTTGGCCTTTCCTTTACTTCCCACTGAGTCTGCTCCCCAGTGTCTTCCCTTTGCTCCTTCCTTCTTTGCCTGATCTTCCTTCCTTCGAGAAGATTTTGCCTTCTCTTCTTCCTGGTGGTAACTGCACCATTTCCTCCACTTCCCACGCTCTTCTTATTTTGGAGGAGGAGGAGAGACCCTGCACTACAGAAATGCAAACGGAAGGAACAAAAGCCACGGTGGTTCCGTGGCCTGGTCCCAGAGCTGGCTGCACCATTCATGGAGGTCCACCTGATGCGCTCGATGTCCCCCCCCCGGTGGAAACTGCTCTCTGCACACAGGCCACCACTGTCCTGCGCCACGTCTTATCTCAGCCTTAGACAGCGCCTGCGGCTTACGCAGTCCTTAGTCTTTGGAGGGCGCTAGAAGTAACCAGCAGCCATCACATGAACTGCCCAGGTGTGCTGGAGCCTAAAAACCATCAAGAGAACCGCTGCCTGCATCGGAGTCAAGCTCCACCCCCGCAGTTGCCAATTTTTTTTGTCACTGTTGTTATTTTGTATAAGGAGGAGGGGAGACATTCTACAACAGAATTCTAAAACGAAGGCACAAAAGCCACAAAAGGTTTGGGGCCCAACGCTAGCTGTGCCATCACTGACATGATCAGAACTTGCAAAGGAGCCACACAAAGCGCAACTGAGGTCACCCACACCCACCCACCCACCTGGGTTCACTGCAGGGCTTCCATTTGTCCCCAAGGGGCTGGGCAGACATCTTGCGCCAAGGGCAGCAGGGCAGGAAGCCGCCACAAGCCAGAGAAGTTCTGCCACCTCCTTCCGAGCAAAGCCCCAGGGTTTCCCATCCCCTGAATGTGCAGAGAGGTGGGGTGGGGCGGGGCAGGAGGTGGGTTCTGTCAGTCACACAGCTGTGGAGAACTTGTTTTTGCTTTTTGTTCAGTGCCTTCAGAGGTTCTTGTAGAGGGTGACAAATGCCAATAAAACCATTTGCAACTGATCGAACGAGAAATCCAAGGACCACCCCCCCTTGACCTGACCCAGACAGCCCAGGCAAGCCCGATCTTGGAAGCTGAGCAGGGCCGATTCTGATTCGTGCTTGGATGGGAGACCTTCTGGAAAGACCAAGTCAGGAGGGCAGGGGCAGGCTTTATTCGGCCACCTCTCTGTGGATCCCCCAGGCCCCCAGTAGGGGTCGGTCACCAGAGGTCACCAGGACTTCCAGGTGCACACACACACACACACAAAATACAAAAAGACCACAAATAAATAAAAAGAAGTCAAAGGACCCCAGAGGTCCTTCCCCAGACTGGAGACCAGGAGAAAAGCAGCCTGCCCAGATCTGTCAGTAAAACTCAACATGGAAAAGGCTGATTGAGCATGTCATGCACAACACACCCCTTCAGCGGTGGAAGCATGTCCCTCCCCACGATCTCCAGGATAACAGACGGATCTAAACCCTGGGATTGAACAGGGATTCTCATAAAAGGCTAGTGGGCAAGGCTGCAGTTCAAAAGCATTTAGGAAACATCATAGTAAGAGAACTCTGAAATATTATGCAAATAGCAGCAGTACAGACCTACCTACCAAGGGACAACATCAATTCTCACCGCCCCCCAACTTCTAAGTATCCTAAGACAACTGCAAATATTCTTCTTAGGTTTCAAGAGGGAGAAAGAAATTTAAAAGGACACAGCATTCTCCTAATTGAACATATGAAGCTGCCTTATACTGAATCAGACCCTTGGTCCATCAAAGTCAGTATTGTCTTCTCAGACTGGCAGCAGCTCTCCAGGGTCTCAAGCTGAGGTTTTTCACACCTATTTGCCTGGACCCTTTTTTGGAGATGCCAGGGATTGAACCTGGGACCTTTTGCTTACCAAGTAGATGCTCTAACACTGAGCCACCGTCCCTCCCCAACTCAATTGCCCAACTCAAAACACTATGGTGGAAATGGCCAAGGTCCTTTTTCTCTGCCTGTCATTCCACTTCCTGAACTAGACAAGTGAATGAAACGCTCCCCAGCCCACCCCACCCTAGAATTCACCCCAGTTTTCTTATGACTGTGACCAGACTCCCTCCATGGAGAGTTCGTCGCTAACTCAGAGACAGCAGAAAGCTCTTCGGGTTGCCCACGGCTCCGGCTGAAGCAGGACATCTTTATGGCATCTATTTATATCATCACTTTCCAGCCCAGCTGCCCACAAGTGGACTCAAGGAGGCAGATAACAACATAGCAGTAGAAGGCAATCAGAGACATTCAACCAGAAACCATTCAGCACTTTAATATTAAAGTATCAATTAGGATACCAATTAAAATGTTGATCTGCGGAGCGTGAGGCTCTCCGGAGGCGGGTGGGGATGGGAAGAGACGGCCCTGAGATATGCTGGTTCCAGGCGGCTCCGGGCTCACAAAGTTAACATTAGAACCTTGAACTGGATCCGGTACTCGAGTGGTAGCCAGTGCGGATGGCACAGAGCACCGTCTGCCTGCCTGTATAGGCACTGCAGGTAGCAGGTGAGCTGCCAACATACTGCACCAGCTGGAGTTTTGGGGTCAGGGTCAAGAGCAAACTACAGAAATCGAGTCTGGAAGTGGCCCCTGCAGGGGTTAGTGCGGCAAGATCCTGAGCCGAAAGATAACTCAAAATCTCCTGGTTGTCCCCGGGCCAAAGGAAGCCCGGTTGAAAACCACAAGGGACAGGGCCTTCTCTGTAATGGCCCCGTCCTGGTGGAACCAGCTGCCGGAAGAGGTAAGGGCCCTGCGGGACCTTGTTCAATTCCGCAGGGCCTGTAAGACAGTCCTCTTCCGGCTGGCCTACAACTAACCAGCACTGAAACTGAAACTGAGTGGAGCTGTAAGACCGCCGTATGTCTTGAATGTTTTAAGTATAACTATGTGATTGTTTAGATTTTTAGTAGGTAAATTGTGAATGACTAATTTTTATCCATAATTTTATATTTTTATGTTAGATTTTACATGTTGTAAGCCGCCCTGAGCCACCTGGTGGGAAGGGCGGGATATAAATTACAATTAAATAAATAAAAATAAAACAGATAAGAGATCAGTTGCCTGCTCGGTCCTAGATGGCCGTTGTGGTGGCCTGGGCTTCCGTGGAAAGCGAGGCATCCAGGATCTCACCAACGCTTCTAACCTGCGGGATCGGGACAAGAGCAATTCCACCCCGGGGCCAGACGCAGGTCCTCCTGCAGCCCTCCTGCCACGGCCTTCAATGCCTGGTGCAGATTTTCTGGCAGCTGTCCATTGGCAGACAGAGTTGGGTGTCATCAGCATTTAAACAAAATCTCTTGGAAATCCCTGGGCCTAAGGAGGCCAAACTTAAAACAACTAGGGAGCTGGCCTTCTCTATCAAAGCGCCCCAATGGTGGAATCAGCTGCCGGAGGAGGTGCGGGCCCTGCGGGACCTCAACCAGTTCCGCAGGGCCTGCAAAACTGCCCTCTTCCAAGAAGCCTTCAAGACGTGACCAGACTGAATATTACGCTGCCTGGATAATTAGAGACTGTAGCCCCACCGTATTGTTTTGTTTAGCTTTTTAACATTAATTTATATTTGTATTTTTATTTATACTGCGAATTGATTTTACCTGTATTGTTATATCATGATACCATATCATGTCTTGTAAGCCGCCCTGAGCCTGCCCCGGCGGGGAGGGCGGGATATAAATAAAAACTTATTATTATTATTAAACATTTTTTTTCCGTGTGTGAGTGTGCCCCTGGAAGTCACACTGACCTCTGGCGACTACCCCCTGCTTGGGGCCTGAAGAACAGAGCCTGCCCTGTTCACCCGACTGCCGGCGTCCAGACAGCCTCCCGCTCCCTGCCAGAGTTGACCCCTCTGAGCTGGCGAGATCGTTGGGCTTGCAATCAGCCTACTGCCCCGGGCAGGGTGGTGTCTGCAGCACGCTGATGGCAACCCAGCCCATACCTCCGTGCCAACTGGGCAAGGGGGCACAGACTGATATTGAAGAGGATTGCCCCTTGCGTTCTAGTGGGGGGGTCTCTAGTGAGACCTTGGGATGCCCACAGAATGGAGGAGGGACGAGGGAGCTGCCAGGGGACGGAGATGATGCTGGGCCGGGATCCGCCCCTCCGGATGCTCTTGGCTGCGAAGACTCTCCTGCTGGAAGGCGGCAGATGCCAGCCAGGCTCCAACAAGGGGGGGCCGGAGGCGGCAGCGTCAAGCTCTTCCTGCCAGGGGAAGGCTCGGCTGCCCTGGGAAAGGAGAGAGGCAGCAGGAGGAGGGGTCATCCCAGGGAAGGGAGGGCTGGCAAGAAACTGCTGGTCTCCCTGAGGAGGGGGGACAGGGCTGAGAAGGCTGAGGAGACAGAGATGGTAAATCTCAGGGGGGCGGGGGGCAAAGAGGCACCCCTGGCCTGGAGTCTTGTTGACGGAAGCTCCTGACTTGGGACCAAGGCAGCAGATGCCCCACCTCCTGGGAGCTGCTCAAGAAGCTTGCTGTCCCTGCAGAGCGGACAGAACAAAGGTGGCCGAGTTCACGCAGGATGTTCCTTGCACAGGACTTTTAGGAATTTGCTGGATTAGACGCAGATCTCTGTTGACAGGCCTCAGTTCCCTCAGAAGGGCGAGACTTGCTGTCAGTCTTGTGTGACATGCCAGTGGGTGGGTGTGTAAGAGCAGCTGGAAGGCTAAAGTGCCTTTGCACGCCCTCCCCATCACCAACAAGGCTTTTAAAATGAAGGGTGCAGATCCTGTTGCAGCCATCCATAACACCACCCCCTTGGTCCCCTGAGGCATTTGCACTGGCTTCTTTGGAGGTTTTTAAACTGAGGCTAGAAGGCCACCTGACAGCAATGCAGGTCCTGTGAATTTAGGGGGAGGGGTTTGTGAGTTTCCTGCACTGTGCAGGGGGTTGGACTAGATGACCCTGTTGAGCTGAGTTGTTGAGAAGGATGCTCAGGGCCCATGTAGATTCTTATCTTCAGGACTGGGATAAGAAGTTGCCTTAGTTGTTTGTTTTTAGAGGAATTCCCCAGGAACCAGGATATGATGCAGGCTGCAGAAGAGGACCTGGCAGAGGCACAGGCCAATCAGAGCAGCTGGTATGATGAGGCAGCCGGCTTGGGGAGAAGGGGGTGGTTTGCCTGCCACTGCCTTCGGAAAGCAGCCTGGCCTGGACCTCATCTAATTGCGGGCAAGATAAACGCCGTTTCCGTTGTGGAGGGATCAGGAAAGGAGGCCTGAAGAAGCTCCTGAGAATATGCTCAATGCTTTCTAAGGAAGGGAAGAAGCGATGCTGCCGATGAGTCAAACTGAAATTGCCAAAGATGTGCTGGAAACCAGTCCGACGGGGGTGTGCTTGTTTAGCTTCTTTGCAGAACAGCACAACAGGAGACCTTGAAGTGGTCAGGAAGTGTGTCAGTTGAGGACAGAGAGAAAATCTTTTCAGCTTTGCATCAGTTAGAGAGTGCCGTTAGCAATAAGGCAGAAAAAAATGGATTTGGCAAAACACGGGGCAGACACAGAGTCTCACCCACCTAGTAGACGCGCTCACCTGATGGAGTGAACAGGAAAGTTTCGAGTGGCGTGAGAAACGGCTCAGGAAATGCTGGATGTGTGGGCATCTCTTGTGTGCATTGCTAAACCAGACTCTTCTACTGAGTTTGGTGTAGACCAGAGGAAGACAAATAGTATCCTAAAGGTTGGAGTGAGTGGTAAGTGGGAACTAAATCTGCTCTCATTACTCAAGATGATCTATATGAGTATTCTGAACTTCCATCTGTGGTGAGGAACTCACCAAGTATCTTTTCTGAGGCTCATAAACACCCTGCTGAATGGGACGTCACAGTCAACTGCTGGTAGAGTGATTTTTAGCCAAGATCTGAATTTGCATTGCAGCATCCGACCAAGGTATTAGGTGCTATCTAAGAAGGGTGCCCCTTCTTAGGCGCAGAGTGGTAAAGCTGCAGCACTGCAGTCGGAGCCCTCTGCTCACAACCTGAGTTCGATCCCAGCGGAAGCTGGTTCAGGTAGCCGGCTTGAGGTTGACTCAGCTTTCCATCCTTCCGAGGTCGGTCAAAGGAGTCCCCAGCTTGCTGGGGGGAAAGTGTAGATGACTGGGGAAGGCAATGGCAAACCACCCCGTAAAAAGTCTGCCGTGAAAACGTTGTGAAAGCAACGTTACCCCAGAGTTGAAACGACTGGTGCTTGCACAGGGGATCTTCCCTTTTTTTTAAAAAAAAAAAAAAAGGGGGGGGGGGTCTCAAAGCCAAATGGAGCAAATGTCACAGTTTGGGATGCCAGGAGGAGGGCATTTAGGATGCCAGGGGGGGGAGCGGGAGTATCCCACCAGTTTTGGACAAGGGAGAGGTGATAAGAGACCCTCCTAGAGCCAAGAAGCACCACTGCAGACTTGTGCTGCAGACCTGTGCTGGGACTGTAGCCTCTCCACTTCCCACACTCACAAAGGAAACCATGCCTGACCCGGGAGTCTGGACCCAGAGTGTCAGACCACCAATCCAAAGCTCCAGACTGGGGTATATATTTTCCTTTGGCCACTGATGCTTCAAACAAAGGCCTGGGAATGGCTTTGATGCAGGATTAGGAGGGAACCAAATACACGACCGCATATCAGAGGCAGATGCTCATCCCAAGAGAAAGAAACTTGTCTTTACAAAAAGGGTGGTTGGCCATTCTATGGGTTTTGGAAAAGATCCTATTTATGGAGTCAAGAATTCACTTCCCTGCCAGATCACTCATCATTGCAGGGTCTACAACCGTGAGAGATTCTAACACCAAACTCCCACCTCGGTTTTGGGAAACAGAGCTGGTCGATACGAAAACCAAGCAGGTTTTTGGAAGAAGAATGGGAATGGAAGCAGAGAGGGAAAAAACAGGTTACTCACCTGTAATTGATGATCTTCGAGTGGTCATCTGTGCAGTCACACACATGGGTTTTCCTATCAGGACGAACCCTACCTCGGAGATTTTAAATAGCTAGCCTAGGCGTTATTTTTGGCGCGCACTCCCTCCCGCTCTGGGGAGCAGGCATCCACTGCGCATGCCTGTAGCGCGAGGGAGGCGCCCAACCCACTCAGTTTCTTTCCCCGCCGCTGACATAATAGGAGCGCGGATATATAAGACAAGTAGCCAGCAGCGGGGACGGCTGGGCGGGCGTGTGTGACTGCACAGATGACCACTCGAAGATCATCAATTACAGGTGAGTAACCTGTTTATCTTCTTCGTGGTCTCTGTGCAGTCCCACACATGGGTGACTGATAAGCTGATCTGCAAGGCGGTGGGTGCTGGCACTAGAGTTGGAGGAAAAAATAGTGCAAAGGTTAGTGCAACATAGGCAGCACATTATAGGCTATAAGGTAAGTAACTACTCACCAAGCCCGGACCAGCTTCTTAGTCAAAGATGGAGCGAAGAACTGCCTGTCCAAAGGATGCATCCCGCCTAGCACGAACGTCCAAAGCGTAGTGCGTGGCGAAGGTCGAGGAGGAAGACCAAGCGGCAGCAGCGCAAATGTCCTCCATGGATACACCCCTGGCAAGGGCAGATGACGTTGACAAAGCTCTTGTAGAATGAGCTCTTATGGCAGATGGAACTGGTTGCTTCGCGAGCTTGTAGCACAGCTCTATAGCAGCAACCAACCACTTTGATAGTCTCTGCGTAGATATCTTTTTTCCCTTATGACGGCGGCCGTAGGCCACGAAAAGTCTGGAGTCTGTGCGGAACGATGCAGTTCGATCTATATAGTAGGCGAGTGCTCTTCTCACATCTAGACAGTGTAGAGCTTCTTGGCCCTTATCCGTAGGCCGTTGGAAAAAGGCAGGTAAGGTAGTGGTTCTATGCAGATGGAATGCGGAGACCACCTTCGGTAAGAAAGCGGGATCTGGCCGTAACACCACCTTATCATGGTGAAACATGGTGTAAGGCGAGTCCGCTCTGAACGCGCAGAGATCACTTGCTCTTTTAGCAGAGGTGAGTGCAACTAAAAGAGCCGTTTTCCATGAGAGGAGGTGAAGTGGTATCGTAGCCATAGGTTCAAAAGGTGGTTTTACTAGTTGGCTAAGCACTAGTGACAAACTCCAGCTAGGATACATTTGCCGTAGTGGTGGGTGCAAATGTAAGATTCCCTTTAAGAAGGATTTCGCAGCAGGGTGTGAGAAGACAGTTCGACCCTGTACATGCGGGTGAAAAGCTGAGATTGCTGCCAGGTGCACCTTCAGAGAGGAGTACGTAAGGCCCTTTTCTGACAAATGCAGTGTATATGCTAAGATTTGAGGCATGGAAGCCGAGGAGGGTCTGAAATTATGCTTGGTAGCGTAGATGGAAAACCTTTTCCATTTCATGGAATATGACTTCCTTGTTGACGGTTTCCTTGCATTAAGGAGAACGTGTCTTACTCCTTCAGGAAAGTCTGAGAACATATCCTCCAGGCCGTCAGGCGAAGTCTGTTCGGGTCGTGGTGCAGAACCCTGCCGTTCTGTTGGGACAGGAGGTTGTGTGCCAGAGGGAAGTGATGGTAAGTGCTTTCTGACAGGAGGAGAAGGGTTGTGAACCATGGCTGACGTGGCCACCATGGCGTCACGAGAATGCAATCTGTGTTGTCCAGTTGAATTTTCTGTATGCACCGTGTTATTAACGGAAAGGGAGGGAAGAGGAAGTGTAGTGGACCGGTCCACGTCTGTATGAAGGCATCCCCTGCAGACTGTTGTGAGGGCGGACCTCTCATAAAAAAGATCGCACACTGTGCATTGTCTGGTGCAGCAAACGCATCTATTGACGGAGTTCCGAATTTCCGGAATACTGGCAGAAGGTATGACCGGTGGAGTGACCACTCGTGGTCGTTGATGGAATATCTGCTCAGTCTGTCCGCTTGAACATTCTGTATGCCAGGAAGATGTACCGCAGTGAGGTGAATCTGATGGGCAATACTCCAATGCCACAGGTGCATTGCTCTTTTGCAAAGGCGGGTGGATGCTGTCCCTCCTTGCCTGTTTATATAAAAAACCGTCGCCACATTGTCTGAGGCGATCTGTACGTGTAGGCCTTGAAGAGATGGAAGGAACGATTTTAACGCTCTGTGAACAGCTAGAAGCTCTAAGCAATTGATGTGGAGCGACTGTTCGTACGGTGTCCATTGCCCCTGGACCGTGAGTACGTCGAGATGAGCTCCCCAGCCCCATCTCGAGGCGTCTGTTGTAACCACTGCTGATGGACTTGGCCGTAAAAAGGGCATTCCCGCAAGCAGGTGAGCTCGAACTGTCCACCATTCGAGCGAAGGGAGGATGTGGCTCGGAACAGTGAGGACCGTTCCTTGAGATTGGTGTTGGGGTCGAAACGCGCGGACGAACCAGATTTGTAGGGTTCGCATGCGTAGTCTTGCGTGTGTCAGAACTGCCGTTGTGGCTGCCATAAGTCCTAACATGCGCTGAATGTTGAAGGCCGCTTGTTTGGGTTGTTGCATTATTTGTGTGGCCAGCGTCTGAATGGAGGATATCCTGTCCACAGGAAGATACGCCTTGTGGTCCGTGGTGCACAAACGAGCCCCAATAAACTGAATGTCTTGAGTTGGGGTAAGGTGTGACTTTTGATGATTGACCTGGAGGCCCAGGTTTGCTAGGAGCGCAAGTGTGATGGAAATGTCCTTCATCAACTGTGTCCTTGAAGCTCCCACAAGGAGCCAATCGTCTATGTATGGGTAGGTTGCAACGCCGCGTTGCCTGAGGTACGCTGCAATAACCGCCATACATTTTGTGAATGTCCGTGGTGCCGTGGAAAGTCCGAAGGGCAGAGCTCGGAACTGGTAGTGGTTGTTGCCAACGGCGAAACGCAGAAACTTCCTGTGGCATTGGTGTATTGTCAGGTGGAAGTATGCGTCCTGTAAATCTACCAGTGCCATCCAGGAGTTTCTGGGGATTAATGGCAGAATCGATTGTAAGGTGATCATTCTGAATTTTCTGTGGCGGATGAATTTGTTTAGGGCTCTTAGATCCAGAATCGGGCGCTGTCCCCCATCCCTTTTCGGGACTAGAAAGTACCTGGAATAAAAACCTGTCCGATGATACTGGACTGGGACAGGCTCTATAGCCGCTTTGGCTGTTAAGGTGTCTATTTCTTCCTGAAGGGAAGGTGATGGGGGAGTGGAAACAAAATGATGTCTTTTTGGTGGTGCTTGGAACTCTATGGAGTAGCCCCTCAAAATAATGTTCAGAACCCATTTGTCTGTGGTTATTTGTTGCCAATTGTCGAGAAATGGAAGAAGCCTGGAGACGTGCTGAAGTGGTAGAGGTAGAAAGTCAAAGAGACTGCTTCGATGAAGATGCAGCCTTTTTAGGTGGTTGTGGTCTCTGCTGTCTCTGGTTAAAGGATTGCTTTGGAGGAGGAGCTTTACGTTTCCAGTATTCAGATTGTCGAGGGGATCTGGAACGTTTGAAGGGGGTTGGTTTCCATGATCTGGGCTTATAGCTCTGTTGTTGTTGTTGCTGTTGGGCTACCCCCAATCTTTTCGCTCGTTTGCGGCTGTCATCCACGGTGGACAGTATATCGTCCGTTGTGGCATTAAAGAGACCTTGGCCATCGAAGGGAAGGTCTTCTATCTTGAATTTTAGATCAGGCTGCAACGAAGAGGATCGAAGCCAAGCATGTCGCCTTAGGGCAATGGAGGCGGCCATCGCCTTGGAAGTGCACCCCACAGAGTGACGGATGGTGTTTATCTGTTGCTTTGAAATCCTGTTGAGCTCCTGAAGTAGCTTGCAGGCTTGTTTCTGGGAGGGCTCAGGCAGGGCAGAGACTAGCGTATTCAGTTGGGAGGAGATATTGTGGGAATACGCGGCGAAGTATGCTAGGTAATTGTTGATCTTGGCAGTTGCCGTCGAGATTGAATACATTTTCCTTCCAAGAGTATCTAACTTCCTGCCTTCCTTCTCAGGGGGTACCGGGTGGCGGGTCTGTTTGGTTTTAGAAGATGAATGCACTATCAGAGAATTCGGTGCTGGATGGCTAAATAAAAATTTCGAATCCGGTGCTTGGATCCTATAAAGGGATTCGATTCGTTTTGAAGTCGGGGGAATGGAGGCTGGGTTGTCCCAAGCTTCTTTGATGGCTTCTAGGTGTACCGGCAGCATCGGCAGAAAGGAACCAGCAGGTAAATCTGAGTGCACCAGGTCGTGTACCACGTCTGTCACCTTGGGTGCATCCGAAGTCAGAGTTACGTTAAGTGCAGAGGCCATATTGGCAATCAAGTCCAGGTATGTCTTTGCCCCTTCGGAAGGTGACAAATCCGCGGGCTTGGCGATATCTGAAGCAGGGGACCCAGGGGACATGGACTGTATCGAATCCGATGATTGAGCTTCGGATTCGGCATCAGAGTCAGGTTCGGGTTCAGGTAGGTCCGGTCTGGTTGGAGTCGTGCTTTTGGGTTCCACTGGAATCGCACCCCTAGGTTTAGAAGTCGAAGTGGAAGGAGTCGGAGACGGCTGTCTCGGTGGTTGCTTGCTCCGTTGGACAGGAGTCGCTTCCTTGGATGGGTTCATGTGATAATCGGTTCGGTACCGAGAATGATGGTATCCGCAGCATGCATGGGATTCGATGGAAGGAGACCTTGAAGCATAATGGCGTCGCCTCGGGGACATGGATGGGGACCGAGATCTCGGGTTGTAGCGATGGCGGTCCCTCCCTCTACTAGGGGATCTCTCCGGGAAACGCGCATGATGGTACCTATATCTCTCCATGCTGGGAGACCTGGCTGGGAACCGATGCGCATCGAAGTACCTGTAAGCATCATGTTTGTGCTGGATGGGATTCGACATATCGCGGAACGATCTAGGATTGATGTGGTGTCGAGTCCACTGTTGCGGGTCTCGAATCGGCTCCAGCGCAGGGTCTAGCATGGATCCATGCGGGGAGGGGGATCGGGACGGAATGGGAATAACTTCTTCCGTCTGCTGGTGCGGCGACTCCGTAGCCGGGGTGGTCACTTCCTGGGTGTCGGATCCGGGAGTGGAAGGCTCGCATTGCGTCTCAGGCTCATTCTGTTGTTCGGAGGATTTTCTCGAGTCCTTCGGAATCTTCGGGTCCTTCGGGTCTGTCGGTTTCCGCGGAGCCTTCGGATCGGACGGTTTTCTCGAATCCTTCTGGCCCTTCGGGTCGGAATGCTTATGTTTCTTAGTGTGCTTCCCGCCCTTTGGTTTAGTCGCCGCGGCCGTTTGTTCTGACGTTCTCGCGCCGTCGCCGGCTTTCGCGGCATCGCCGGACTTATGCTTGCTGGGAGCAATGGCCACTGAAGCTGCCGACCTTGCGCCGTCCCCTTGGGGAGTCAGTAGGGGAGGCGACTTACTTGCTGACGAAGATTGCGACATATCAGGCTGGAGCACAGACTCCATTAAGTGGCTTCTGAGTCTAGCGGCTCTGTTTTTTCGCGCCTGTTTGCAAAATTGAAGGCAGTGCGCACAGGCGTCCACTTTATGGGATTCTCCCAAACAGAACAAGCAAAGCGAATGCCCGTCCGATGTAGGGATTTTCGCCCTACAGCGCGAGCACCTTTTGAAAGTTATTTTACTGTCCCTTCCTTCCATACGCCCGGGGGGGGGGGGGTGGGGGTGGGGGAAGGGAGGTCTGAGGAAAAAGCGGGGAAGATATTTATCTAAATCTTTTTTTTTTTTTTTTTTTTTTTTTTTGAAGATAAGAAAATGAAGAAATAGCGAAGGATGAAAGAAGAGGAAACTTGAGGAAAACGAAGGCTAGATATCTGAGGTAAGTGAGGAGCGCAACGAGGTAGGACTATCCCGGGCGGCGGTTGGAAAGAAACTGAGTGGGTTGGGCGCCTCCCTCGCGCTACAGGCATGCGCAGTGGATGCCTGCTCCCCAGAGCGGGAGGGAGTGCGCGCCAAAAATAACGCCTAGGCTAGCTATTTAAAATCTCCGAGGTAGGGTTCGTCCTGATAGGAAAACCCATGTGTGGGACTGCACAGAGACCACGAAGAAGATGCAGGGGATCAGCTATCTTGGACTTCATTTCCACCAACAGGGAAGAAGTGGTGGATGGGGTGAAAGTTGCGGGCAGTAGAGACCATGTCATTTTGGAATTTAAAATCCCGGGGAAAGGAAAAGCTGTACATATTCGGACATAAAGGTTGGACGTCAGGGAAGCCCATTTTGACAAACTTAGGAGTTATGCTGGGTCAGAAAGACTTAAGGAAAGGGGAGCTGAAGACTGAGTTTCTTAAAAAGGGAGATATTGGGGACACAACCACAAACGATTCCTAGAAGATGGGAAAGTGGGAGGACCCTAAAGAAGCCAAGGGGGCTCCATAAACACCTAAGAACCTGAGAAAGAAACAATGTAGGAAATGGAAGGAGGGCCTTATAAGAATCCAGGATGAATACAAACAAATCACCAGTGATGGCAGAGAGAGAGTTAGGAAAGCTGAGCCCAGGAAGGATATGGGGAGGAGGAAAGGGCAATGCCGCTTTTTCAGAAGGTCACTTGCCGCTGCCGCAGTTTCCCCCACTGATCAGCTGACGGGGTGTGTGTCAGCCTTTAAAGAGCCCGAGAGGTGCTTCACCGCCCCTTCCTGGGCCTGAAAATTCTGAAAGAGGAGGGGGGAGGAGGCGCTGCCGCGGTGGGGAGGAAGGCCCAGCCTGCCAGCCCCGGGGCTGGTCCCTGGTGCCTCAAAGGCTGAGGGCCACTTCTCTAGGCCTTATCTCTGGAACTGCTGCTGGGGGTAGGGAGGGCGACCGGTTTGTCTTAGCAGCCCTGGGGAGAGAGGGTAAAGAATGGCATTGCTGCGCAGAGGGCTTGGAGGGGCCACGACCGGAAAGCCCAGGGCAGGCTTGTGCGTCTGTTCTTGAAAGCTGGGTAGCTGGCTGGCAACATTTATCCAATATTCAGACTGGAGAGTCCCACTGTCTGATGGGTTGTTTTGCATCTAAATAGATACAGCATTTGCCATATTAGAACCCCCACCCCCCAATCTGACTGGAAGAGACACCACCAGCTCATCAGGGATCTCTGGGGGTGGAGGGCATGTACGTGGTCTAGGCAGGGGTGCAGCTTCCCTCGTTGCCTCCCGTGGAGGACCCAGATCAGGGATGGGCGGTCCACCCCCTCCGCTTAGGGGCACCCCCTAAGGAGTGGGTGTCTGGGTGGGCCTCCCTGCAAGCACTGAAGCGCACGTGGGTGTCTCTGCTCTTCCTGCGTACCTTTCTGTCCACGAGGGAGCACTGAACATGAGGACAAAGGGGCTGGCTCCTTGAAAGGTTCAATAAGCGGAAACAAAATTGCCTGCAGCTGCTTAGCGATCAGAGAGCCCAACAGCCCCAGCCAGACACTGAACCTCGGCTTCCCTGGGGTTGTGCAACAGCAAACAAAGCTTGCCTCTCCCTGTACAGGTTTGCAACCACACCGGGACAATCCCCCCCCTTTTATTTCACTAAAAGCGCAATATCTTGAAGATGAATAGATTTGTTGCGGCAAAAGCTTTTGCGGCCCACAGCCCACTTCGGCTGCCTCCACTGGACAAAACGTGTCCGTCTCCAATAAACTGACAGAAAGTGAACACCCAAGACGTCTACCCACCTTTCAGAAATCCGAGGGAGGGCAACTCACTTCCCCAGGACAGTTTCCCTGCTATTCTCGAACAAAGGAAGGTCAGAGAGACACCACTGTGTGAAATGGCTGAGCTAGATTAAAACCATCAACGGGGCAGATAATGTAGGTCTCGACGGAGACCAAAGTTTTCCCAAACCCCACGGAGATTTCGTCAGCACAGCGAAACTAGGAAGATTATTGCGGCCACTTGCTGCTGCTGTGAAGGGATGCGCGCTGCTTGCCTGATCTCTGAGCTTTGCCGAGAGAGATGCTGCAGCCGCTGCACACCCGCCTCTAGTTCACACAATGAAGGTGACAGCACACCCGCCTCCAGTTTGCACGTGCTTCCACCACAATGAATCTGTCTGCCCCGACAGTGACAGGGGCTCCTTACTGGCTTCTGCTGCACCAGCTACCCCACCTCTGGGATTTCTCACCAGTGTCTACTTCAAATTCTGCGTCTGAAAGCAAACTTTAAATACCAGTTTCCTCCTCGTGCATGTCAGAAACGCCTGCTGTGACTCTTTCGCAGGGAGAACACCCCTTCCTGCCCTGACAGCGTCTGAGCAGCCACCAAGAAAGGGGACTCCGCAGCCTCCCACGGAGGTCATGCTGCTGCTCTGCAGGCAAGCCAAGCCGGGGGTCCCTCCCCATCTCTTGGGATGGGCATCTCTGGCCCCTGTCCTCCACGCCTTTGCTCCTCGTCACCCCGATGGCTCTCTGTTCCAAGTCCTGTTCAGCTCCCTTAGATGGACACAGAGGGCCTGGGAGACTGGCACCCCAAAGCCAGGCAGTTGCTTCTTTTGGCCAAAGCCTTGCCCTGGGTCACTGAGAGGAGCTGCCTGCCACTAGAGCCACTCCTCTGACACCTGACCTCTCCTGCTAGCCCTTCAGGAGCCTCCCTCCACCTGACCAGGCCCCCCCTGCCCCCTTCTCCCTTGGCTCACAGAGCAGGCTGTCTCCTGACTCCCTGGAGAGCTCTGAGGCCCAGCCTCCTCCTCAGGAAAGAGCCCTTCCTCCCACCCACCCAGAAGCCCAGCTGAAGCACTCTCAAGCCATCTATAGTGGGACTCCCCCCCCAGGTGTCACCATGTTCTTTGCCTTTCTGAACCAAGCCAATTCTCACAACGGCAAGGTCAAATCTGAAGTGCACACAGTCACCCTGCACTTGGAGGGGTTTGTGCACTTCCCTTGAAAGTACTTCTGGGAGCATCTTCCGATGCCACCAGCCAAGTCCACCTGGCTCAAGATCATTCACTCCCCCCCCCCCCCCGCCAAACGCCAGGGAGAGCTGAGAGCTGGTTGGCAAGACTGCAGTCCACAGGCCAGAGAGACGGCGGGGGGGGGGGGGAGCCGTGCAGAGTCAAAGTTCCTGCCATGTGACGGAGGGAGCTTGGGCTCTGGACAGCTCGCTGGGCTCCTCCACTCCAATGCAGCTGCTCACAACACCAGCGACCAGAGAGCTGCCTCCAACGGAAAACGGCAGGGGTTGAACGGAGGACTGGGCACATGCGAAGCTGCTACGCTTCGGAGCCAAAGAGCCTCTGGTTTGGAAGCAGGGTCGTTAGCAGAAGCTGCAAAGCTGCACCCCCCCACCCAGCCCAACCTCACTGCAACAGCCCCGTCCCCCAGGCCAGTCCTGCCGGAAGGGAAGGGAACAAAGAGACAACGCTGGATGGAAGCAAGCAGACAAACCTCTCTGGCAAGCGGCATCAAACGCACTGCTCTTTTATTGGCAAGTCAGTCTGTAACAGACAGATTAATACAGCGCTAACTAGCAGGAAAGGCAAGCAGGCAGCCCCCCCGCCCCCCTCCCCCCGGACTAAGAGAAACCAGGCAGTGGAAAGGCAGTGGGGGTGGGGGTGAAACAGAAACACCTCCCCCTCGCAAAAAAGAAGGCCCAGACCAGGGTGCCGCCAGGAGCAGAGAGTGGCCGATGGAGAAGGAGTTTAACTTACAGAGCTGAAGTCAGCAAACCCAAGGGAAGAGTCTTTAGAAGGTTTACTTGAAGAGGAAGGAGCAAACGGGTCCTTTCCACTAAATAGGTCCCCAAACCCCTTTTTACTCTGAAACGGGTCACTGCTGTCAAAGCCAAACGGCTGGAATGGATCGGGGGGCTTGACAAACTCGGAAGACCCAAGTTGACTTACAGGAGTACTTTTACCTGGAAGGGTTGAGAGAAAAAGGAGGAGGAGGGAGGGGGGAAAAAAGAAAGAAAGAAAGGAAGAAAGGGAATTACCACAGGGAAAAAAAATCCCTCCCTCCCCCAGGAAGGAAAAATGTCCACCATCTGCCTCTAGCCCCAGAAGCACCCCCCCCCAAGCTCTTGGAACTGGCTAGGCTGCATTGGCCAAAGAGGATGGCTTGGCAGAGAAAGGCAGAACACAGAAGACTCTCAGCAGGGCGCTTCTCTTGCAGGCTTCAGTGCCCCTCCCCCAACAGTCCCCACCCCCATATCGAGACCCACCTGGCTGCTGGGGAAACAAGGCACCCACGGAAGAGGCACCAAGAAGTCTCTCCCCCCACACTCCCCGCCCAGCTCTGGCCCAGCTTCCCCCAAGCCAGAGGCCTCGGGGTGGGAACTCTGGAAAGAAGCCCAGCCGCCTCCTCAGCCTGCAGCCCCTCAGCCTGCTCCGAGATTTGGGGAAACAGGCTCTCCCCCCCGCCCAAGGGCAAAGCAGATCCCTCCTGTGAAACCACAACAGTTCCAGCAGTTGCTCAAGCGGCACACGCCGCCCGCCCGGAAGGCTCACTTCAGCAAACCCCAAGCTATAGAACAGCAGCTTTTCCTCCAGCCGGCCCTGCCAGGGCACCCTTTGGGGGGGGGGGAAGAGAGGGGAGAGCACAGCAGCAAGACTGGGCTCCCCCCTCCAGAGTCTCTGGCCCAGCTGTGCCCATCTGGGCCTCTTTGCCACTTCCCCTTTCAGGCAGAGAAGGAGGTCGAAGGTCCCTTGCAGGCTCTGCCTCCCCCCTCCTGGTCTGCAGAACACAGCTTCCTCCCCCACCTCTGCTTACGGGGCCCAGCTCAGCAGCCACCCCAGCTCTCTAGAAGGAGGAGGGAGCCCTTTGGCCAGCGAGAAGGATGCTGGCCGGTCTCGATCCCTCCCCAAGCCTCCTGGCAGGTGCCATTGCTCTGGCGGCCCCTACTCTCCTCTGGGCCAGAGACACTTCCCATCACTCCTCTGTCTTCCCCCAGCTGCCGACCATCCTCACAAGGCACACTTCCCAGCAGCCCCCTCCCGCCCAGATCCTGGGAAGGCGGATGACGACGACAGACGCGGGATGACAAGAGAAGTCGCTAGCACCATCTCAAGGAGCAAAACTAATCCAGGGCTCAGCAGACAGTTCACTCTGCAAGCTGATCGCAAAAGAGCCCCACTGAGGCTGACTGGCCGGCCGGCCTGAGACATCCCTGCCCCGCAGGGCCTCGGGCTCTGGACGTGCTCTGAGCTCACCTTGGCCACTGCAGTCACCTCTCCGGCCGGCCACTCTGATCCATTCTTGGGCCACACATTTTACCTGCCCAGTGTAGGGCAGTCTCTCTAGAAACGTAAGCACGGCCTCTCTGTCTTCCCGCCACACCTCGGTCTAAGGTGAGAGAGGACAAAGGGGTTCTCTCTCCTAGTATTTCAAGCCTGAAACAAATCCCTGGCCCTTTCCCAAAAGGTACGTGGCCCCTCCCTCTTATTTTCAGTCTACAGAGCAGGAGGAACAAGCCTGCATCCTATACTGTGAACAAACTCTACAATAAAAGTTTCATTTTACTGCCTCCTGAATTTTGCCAGGCGACCCGATACAGCTACAGGGTGTTTGCTTAGCCAAATCCTTGTCACTTCTGCCTGTTATGGAAGGTGTTGCTATCTCAGCCCTCGAGTGGGAGGGGAGCCCAGGCCCTCCGCTTCAAGATGCCCCCCTGTGAAAGAAGAGCAGCCGGCCAGCAGCAGGCCAGCCAGGGCCACCGGGCTCAGAAGCTACTTGAGGAAGCCCTGGCAGCCAAGCCTTCTGGAAGTGCACACCTGTGATGCTCCCACCTGTACAGGGACACCCCCTGCCCTCGCCTTCTCTTGGTGCTTTGCAGCGAGCGCATTGCCCTGGCTCGGCCTGCTTCAGGATGCTGCTGAGGAAAGCAGGCCATGTGGCCTTCTCTGCAACCGCAAGAGGGAGGCCGGCTGCTTTGCCGCAGAACAAAGCAGTGCTTGTCATGCATCGTCAGAGGGGGAAGCGAAGCACCTTCCAGGCCCGGCAGGCTGCAGAGTGAATGCGCGGAAGGGCCAGCAAGCAGCTTGCACAGACTCACAGATAATGCATGGGATGGAGAAAGCAGAGAAAGAAGTCCTTTTCTCCCTTTCTCACAATACAAGAACTCGTGGGCATTCGATGAAATTGTTAAGATGGATAAAAGGAAGTACTTCTTCACCCAAAGGGTGATTAACATGTGGAATTCACTGCCACAGGAGGTGGCGGTGGCCACAAGCATGGCCACCTTCAAGAGGGGTTTAGATAGAAATATGGAGCAGAGGTCCATCAGTGGCTATTAGCCACAGTGTGTGTGTGTGCATATATATAGATATATATATATATATTTGGCCGCTGTGTGACACAGAATGTTGGTGGACTGGATGGGCCATTGGCCTGATCTAACATGGCTTCTCTTATGTTCTTATGTGACACAGAGTGTTGGACTGGATGGGCCATTGGTCTGATCCAACATGGCTTCTCTTATGTTCTTATGTGACACAGAGTGTTGGACTGGATGGGCCATTGGTCTGATCCAACAGGGCTTCTCTGATGTTCTTATGTGACACACAATGTTGGACTGGATGGGCCATTGGCCTGATCTAACATGGCTTCTCTTATGTTCTTATGTTGGCCCCTTTGCCCTCTAGCATCCTGCAAGGCTGACTCTCCTTCCTTGGTCCCCTTTGGAGAGACCTGCTTGCCACGGGGAGCTGTTTCCCACCCTTCTGCCCTCCTCCGGCCTGCCCTGCTCCTCACTGTGGCCAAGGGGTCTCCCCAGTGCTTCTGCCCCACGCCGGCACCATGGGCCTCGCTCTCAGCAGCACAGAAAACACGAGGCAGAGGCAGGCAAAACCCCCCCCCTCCCCGGCATCACATGAGGCCAGGACACAGAGCACAAGGCCTGGCTGGGACACTCGTACCCCCAAGGCATTTTGGGTAAAGGGGAGATAAAAGTGCCCCCCCCCCAATTCTGGTGCAGGTCAAAGGAGAGGCAGCTTCTTGAATCCCCTGGCCTGGCAAAGGTTGTGCCTCGATCTTGCCGGAGAGCAACAGCAGGGCGGCTCTAACCGCAGTGCGAAGGATGCCGCGAGAGGAAGTGGCTCAGGGTGGAGCTGGTGCCGCTGGTCCCACGGTCGCAGCAGCCCAGAGAGACTGAGCTGACTGACAATCACTGACACCCCCCACCCCTCCACACACACACTTCCTGCGCTCGGAAACAAAAATCTGTTTCTCTCTTTGAGGACTCGACATATTTCACCTAGAAAGAAGCCCGGGGTGAGCGCTGACAGATTCCTCTCAGCAAACAACAAACCGGCAACCCCGACAAGTGGGCGGCTCCTCCTGGCTGGCTGGTTGCAGCAGAGGCCAAACACAACCAGGACAACCCCCCCCCCAAATATGACCACACCCCCTCCCAGGCCAGCACAAAAAACCAAGCTCCCCCCCTCCCCCGGCTCAGGCTAGAGATGCCTGGAGACAGGCCCCCCCCCCGGGGGACACACAGCTCCCCACCCCCTGCCTCTTCCCCCACCTGGAGAGCCAGTTTGGTGTCGTGGTTAAGTGTGCAGACTCTTAACTGGGAGAGCCGGGTTTGATTCCCCACTCCTCCACTTGCACCTGCTGGAATGGCCTTGGGTCAGCCAGAGCTCTGGCAGGAGTTGTCCTTGAAAGGGCAGCTTCTGTGAGAGCCCTCTCCAGCCCCACCCACCTCACAGGGTGTCTGTTGTGGGGGAGGAAGGGAAAGGAGTCTGTGAGCCGCTCTGAGACTCTTCGGAGTGGAGGGCGGGATATAAATCCAATATCTTCATCTACCTCACAGGGTGTCTGTTGTGGGGGAGGAAGATAAAGGAGATTGTGAGCCGCTCTGAGACTCTTCGGAATGGAGGGTGGGATATAAATCCAATATCTTCATCTACCTCACAGGGTGTCTGTTGTGGGGGAGGAAGGGAAAGGAGACTGTGAGCCGCTCTGAGACTCTTCGGAGTGGAGGGCGGGATATAAATCCAATATATTCTTCTTCTGCTTCCCCCACCGGAGGGGCAGCAACTGCTCTAAGGCGTCTATGAACACCCCCCCCCCAGTAGGCTAGCGTTCATGGCACAAAAGTCTGGGGGCTTCCTGGGAGGCGTGCCTTTCCCGCCAAGCAACACCAGCCACTAACTAGCCCTGGAGCGCCAGAGGGGAACTGGCCAGGCCCGCAGGGCTTCTCCAACCATCCCTGGGTGGCTGTGGGGGGGGGGGGGAGAGAAGGGCTCCTTCTCTTACATCCCACCACCTCCAGGCCACCCAGGGAAAGAAAACAGGCAGGAGGACTCAGGACAGGCCAACAATCTGGCTGCGGAACCTGCCGTGGCAAGAAGTGATGCCCGGGGGCTTTGATCGTTCTCAAAGGGTATCGGACATATCGACGGCGGAGGGGGCGGTGGGGAGAAGTCCATGAATGGCCAGCGCTCATGCCCTGCTGAGAAGTGAGGGCTGCTGGGGTGGGGTGGGGGGACAGCTGCAGAGCCAGAGCAGCTGGGCTTCTCCTCCCCCCTGCTGGCCCTGGCACGCTGGGCGCCGCAGCCTCACCTGAGTGCCATCCAGCCAGGGTTGTCATTGCAGCAAAGCACTCAGTTAAAAAAAGGGGTCACCCCACATTTCTGACAGCAAGCGTGGCACGGCGGTTCACACGCCAGACTAGGATCTGGGTTCAAAACCTCCACTTGTACCAGGGAAGCCACCCTCTCATCCTCGCCCGCCTCACAGGGCTGTTATAAGTGTACATATGAACATATGAAGCTGCCTTATACTGAATCAGACCTTTGGTCCATCAAAGTCAGTATTGTCTCCTCAGACTGCCAGCGGCTCTCCAGGGTCTCAAGCGGAGGTTTTTCACACCTATTTGCCTGGACCCTTTTAGTTGGAGATGCCGGGGATTGAACCTGCGACCTTCTGCTTCCCAAGCAGATGCTCTACCACTGAGCCACCGTCCCTCCCCTCCCGTGTAAAACGGAGGAGAGGAGGAGGAGGGAAGCCGCTCTGGGCCCCCAGGGGGTTGAAAGAATATAACTGAAGTGGATTTTTGTTTTAAAAACACATTATCATCCTTACTCAAAAGGAAGACAGTTCTGAATGTAAGACACCGCCTCCTGAAAACGTCAGATGCACGCAGACGCACAAACCAGGCATTGCCACTGCAAGAGGACCCCAAGAAAAAGCGTCGACTGGCTGGCCTTTGAGTAAGTGCTGCATTCATCCCCAGCTGAACATGACCAGGCTGAAGAAATGAAGGAACCTCTCGTTCCGGCATGCCAAGGCAGCTGCCTTCAGCACAGCCCTGCAGCATCTGCCCGAGCCCTTCACGACACCCAGGCCGAAGGGGCAGGGAGCCCAGGCCACCTTGCGGGAGAAGCCACGCCCCCTCTCCCCTGCTGCAGGTTCCGGAGGAGGACTTACCGCTCGGCAACTTGGGCCTGGGGGGCATGTTCTTCTTTGGTGGCAGAGCAGGTGTGTCTGGCTTACTCTTAAAGGGGTCGTCTGAAAAGCCGCCCCCTCCGGCAGAGGAGTTGAACAGATCTGGAGCTGGAGGCTGCAAGAAAGAGCCCAGAGCAGAGGTAGGTTCAGGCTGCTGTTGTTGCGGAGGGAGGGAGCCAAAGAAGCCCGCCCAGGCAGCGCTCTGCAGTGACGCTCCCTCGCGGGGCAAAGGCACTCCTCCGGGCAGCCCAGCTGTCTGCTAGGACTGAGCCACACAGCTCAGCACGGGGGAGTTGGGAGAACCCAAACACAGCTAGGAAGGCTGCGGGGTGCAGCATCTCCACTTCCAAGGATCAGGTGGGTGGGAAGGCAAAGGCCCCGAAGAACAGCCTACCCTTGCTGGATCAACCCGTGGGCAGTATCAGCAGAGGGCAGCTTTTGTGTGAGTTTTTACAAAGCAGCTCCTTCTTTGCGCTCTGTGGCCAAGGGCTCGTGAAACTTTCGGGTGTTTCAAACCTGATGAGAGGCACTGCCCCGTGGGAGAGGCAAACACCTGCGGGGAAATGCTCCAGGCTGGCTTGTGTGTCCGAGCAGAGGCTCCACTCTCCCCCAGCGCCAGGCTTCACATCATGCCTGACTGCTCCTTCGCTCTGAGAACAAGAGGCAGCCCAAAGCCAACCCCCCCCTCCCCCCCGCCGCCCTTTACAGTTCAGGAAGAACAGGCAACCCCAGAGAAACAGACGCAGGAAGCTGGAAAGATTTTTCAAAGGAATTTGGGCACTGCTCACCGGTGGAGCTCAGCACCAGCCTGGCACTGCAGAAGGAGCATCTTGCAGCCACCACCTGTGGTTTTGTATGCAGGAGCTGCACCCCACCCCCTCCCGTGACCAGGGCAGACACTGCCACCTAGTGGGAGAAAACACTCCTTGCGAGCCTCTTGTCAAGTGCCGAAAGACTACGAGGTGGACAGTGATCTACTCAGAGCCCCCCAAGTGGGTTTCATGGCCAACGAGGGGCCTACTTAGGATCTGTCCAAAGGCAAAGGACATCTCTAGCATCAAGTTATTGGCACAAGGGCCCTTTTATCCCCTCACCTGCGTAGAGGAGGAAGGGAAACTGCCACAGCAAAAAAAACCCCTTCCTGAAAAGGCACCAGATCAAGCTGGAATACCTCCGTTCACTGTGGAAAGAGGACTGGCCCTCTTCAAGAAGTACCAGTCCTTTGGAAGAAACTCACCTTTGACATTCTGCTAAAATCTGCAAATCCTTCGTTGCTATTGAAAGCACCACTGCCAAAGGGATCCAAGGTCCCAAAAAGATCTGAAACCAAAATGTTAACAAGCTTCTTTTAAGCGTCTCCCTGGCAGGGCTGGGCCTGGATGCTCTGCCACGCTGGCACCCCTCCCTCTCTCCCTCCCTCGCAGGGCTGCCGGGGCCGGGCTGGCTGAGCAGGAGCATCTCGGGAGCAGCCTGCAGCTGAGCCCCGGGACCATGGCAGACCCGGCCTTAGAGGCAAAGCCCAAATGGCAGGCTGGGGCAGAGCTTGAAGCACCGCCACCCCACCCCACCCCCTACCGGGTGGCTTCTGCAAGTATGAGCAGGCTGCAAGCAGCACAGCTGAAGGGAGGGAGAAAAAGGCCGCCGTGAATTTGCAGTGGCCCACGAGAAAACAACAAGCAGCCCAGAAGGCCTTTGCTCCTACCTGGGCCTTTCAAAGGGAGGCCGGATGTCATGAATGGGTCGGAGTGCTCGAAGCCGTGAGTCTAAAACACAGGGGCAGAAGGAAAGGGTCACCCATCGTGGGCATCCCGGGAGGGAAGGGCCGACCCCTGCCCACCACAGAGCTCCCAGCTGGCCCAGCGTCCTTACTTTACTCGAGGGGTTTTTTGAGAATGGGTCAGAGACAAACGGATCACTTTTCTCAGGCTTCTTAAAGAAATCCTCTGGCACAGAAGTCTGGAATGGGTCGCTTTCTTTAAATGGATCTCCTCCAAACGGATCTGGCAGAAGAGTCACAGCACAGCAGTTAACAGCACAGAGACGCCTCCGTCCTTCCAGAAGGGAGGCCTCTTCCCCTTTCTGCCCTATCAGACCTTAACTGAGTCCCAGTGGTTCAATCTGAAGGGGGGGGGGGGGGGACAGAGCCCTGCCCCTTCCTCCTCCCCACGGTCAGATTCCTCAGTTCCTGGGAACAGAAGCCTGCTGGTACAAGGGATTCTAGTGCCCTCCCCTGTGGACACAGTATCTAACCACATCTCATCCATCTTCTTTGGGGAGGCACAGCCAATTTCAGCCTCTGGGCTCCCTTCTCCCAACGAGGAAAAAAAGACCAGGGACCTACAGAAAAGGACACGGAGGCTTACCGGCTGCTGCAGGCGGCTGCTCTGCAAAAGGGTCATTCTGGAATGGATCACCTGGGTAAAGCAGAGAGAGAGAGAATGCGGCAGTCAGTGGGCGAGGCAGAGCGGATGCTGAAGCGGCTCCTTTCTGGCTGCCTCCCTCCCTCCCGGCAATACTTACTGCCTCTGAAGGGGTCTGCTCCTTTGAAGGGGTCCGACCGGAAGGGGTCTTCAGCCTGGAAGGGGTCTGCTGGCTGCAGCTCCTGGGCGTTGCTGCTGAACAGCAGGGCCCTGCTCTTGAACGGGTCGTCCTGTCAGCAGACATGGAAATGGGCCTGAGTCTGGGGGAGCTGCCAAACCCTGCACACGGCAGCCTGCCCTCTCAGGGCTTTGACATGCCGACGGTTCAAAGTGTCGTTACGGCTATGGGCACAGAAATGCTTCTACCCAGCATTCAACTTCCTTGGCTTCGAAGGTGCCACTGGACTGCAGCTGACATGAATCCATCATTATGGCTACGTGTTACCAAAAAACTAATATATTACAATGCCATGCTCATTTTCTTGGTTATATATATTGCGGCGATTTCACCGCCGCGCTGTATTCCTTCCTATGGCTCTAAATGCACTAAAGAGATGACGAACGGAAACAGCAGGCAGGCCAGGCTCCCGGCAAGTGGCATCTCTCCCCCCATGCCCCCCCCCCGGCCAAACAACATTCTTTAGCGCTGTGAATGGGAGCAAGACGAGCCAAGCCCCAGGCTCCGCAGAGGAGCTCACGTCCCTGAACGCAGCACAGGCTCCTCAGTGCTCTCCTGGCCAGAAGGGGTCTGGTGTCCTTGGCAGGGACCCACATAAACCTGCCTGGGAGCATCTGCCTGCCATCTGGGGTGCGGCAGCCGTGGACAGAGGAGCCCCTTTGCTGGCAGGCATCCCGGGGTGGAACAGAGCAGCTCAAGCTCTGCGCTAGCCCCAACCCCCCCCCCCCCCCCAAAAAAAAAAATCTGCCTCTGCTGGTGTTAGGGAAGCCCTTCTTCTCTCTTTGGGTCGGGCTAATTGAAGAAGAAGATGATGATATTGGATTTATATCCCGCCCTCCAATCCGAAGAGTCTCAGAGAGGCTCACAATCTCCTTTACCTTCCCCCGCCCCCCGCACAACAGACACCCTGTGAGGTGGGTGGGGCTGAGAGAGCTCTCCCAGAAGCTGCCCTTTCAAGGACAGGGTCTCAGAGCAGCCTTCAATCTCCTCTCCCTTCCTGCCCCACAACAGACACCCTGTGAGGTGGGTGGGGCTGAGAGAGCGCTCCCAGAAGCTGCCCTTTCAAGGACAGGGTCTCAGAAATGCCTACAATCTTCTCTCCCTTCCTGCCCCACAACAGACACCCTGTGAGGTGGGTGGGGCTGAGAGAGCTCTCCCAGAAGCTGCCCTTTCAAGGACAGAGTCTCAGAGCGGCCTACAATCTCCTTTCCCTTCCTCTCCCAAAACAGACACCCTGTGAAGCAGGTGGGGCTGAGAGAGCTCTCCCAGAAGCTGCCCTTTCAAGGAGAGAGTCTCAGAGCAGCCTTCAATCTCCTTTCCCTTCCTCCCCCACAACAGACACCCTGTGAGGTGGGTGGGGCTGAGAGAGCTATGACAGAAGCTGCCCTTTCAAGGACAACTCCTGTGATAGCTATGGCTGACCCAAGGCCATTCCGGCAGCTGCAAGTGAAGGAGTCGGGAATCAAACCCGGTTCTCCCAGATAAGAGTCCACGCACTTAACAACGACACTAAACTGGCTCTCCTTGAACTCCCAGCATCCTTACCAGGCTTCCAAAGCCGCCCTTGTCCTTCTGGGGGTTCCCCTCGTTCAGGTCGGCCAGGTTGGTCATGCTGCCGCTGTGGATACCATTCAGGGCCTCAGTATATTGGTCGATGCTCCTGCTGGCTTCCTGACGGCTCTCTTGCAGCCGGGAAAGCTTGCTTCTGGCCTGCGTGAAAGACACAGTCCCATGGGCACGGCCAGCCCAGCCCAGCCACAAGCAGCTTCCAGGCCTTGCAGAAGTGGCCTGTTTTCTACCAGTGCTGGGGAAGCAGCCCTTTCAGGGCAGCTACTGAGTCACACAGAGTTGCTGCTGCCCACCCCCAACTCCAGTTCGACACAGAACACTTGGACCTGCAGCCCAGAGAGCTTTTGCAGCTTCACAATCTACAAAAAGACACTGGCCTTTCAGAAACCTAGTCGTGGCAGCAGTGCTACACTGTTCATCAAAATGTTTATACGGGAAACTGGCAGAAGGGATGGGTGGGCTTCATTATGCTGAACAGGCAAGATTTTAGCTCCTGAAAAAGCTGCAAGTATTTCAGCCTCAAAAAACTGAACCCCCTCCTTTCCCACTCAAAACTCCAGCTTGGCCCAGGCTGCTGTGGCTCAGCTATTAATGGGGGAGAGTTGGAGGGAGGGGAATGACTCCCATTCTGCAAACACTCCACTGGCTGCCCCTGCCCCAAATCTGCTACTGGGTTCAGGTTAAGAGGGCCTGGCTGTCACCCCACAGAGCCCCTCTTCTTATTTGTGGAGCTGCTCTTCCCCCTGCCCCCACGACGACGACTTTGCTCCAGTCAGATGTCAACCCGCCAATGGGCAAAACCGATCCCTGAGGCCTGCACACACCTGCGTTCTGCTGGAACGGCCCTGCCCGAGGAAGGAGGTCAGGAGAACTCCCAACTCTGCATGATACAAACTGCTTCACAAACTTGCTTGGATAAATGACTGGGACTGGTGGTCTCTACTGCCGCGTCTAGCTTATTGTAAAAGTAGGATCCCGTTATGTACTTTCTGTCCCGCCTAGTGTGTGATGTGCATTCTTCTTTCTGGTGGTTCCTGATGTGTCGGTTACTGAATGTCCCCCTCTGTTGATTTTACTGGCTCGCCATACATGTAATCTGCCTTGCGTCACTGTGGAAAAGGCAGACTATAGATAGTGTAAATAAAGCTAATGAACAAGCAACATTAAGCAAGGGAGATGCCCCCAGCACTCAACTTCTGGGAGCAGGCAGGCCCACTTAGTCCGACACCTGGCAGAAGGACACAGAAAGCCAGAATGACAAACGGCAGAAAACCACCAGGAGAGGCCAGAAAATCCTCAAGGCCTGGACAGAGTGGAGCCACAGGCTCTTGCAGAGCCCAGCCAGAAACACCCCGGCCAAAAAAGGTCAACCATCCAGTCAGGTTGAACTTCTGCCACCCTCAGAGCAAGGCAATCGGCGCTCACAAAGAGGCAAGGGCGGGAACCCAGCTTGTGGGAACTGCTGGCACAAAACTTCTGGCTGCCTCACACAGCTACCTGGCCTCCTCCTCCAAAGTTTGTGTTTTGGCCGCACAGACTTGTCTCCTGGGAAATGGCTTGTGTAGAAATGCCCTCAACTCGACTGAAACAAAGCAGGTGGAGAAGAGCCGTAGACACCTTACCTGACTGATTTCTTCCTGAGTCGATTTCAGAGACTTTATGATGGTCTCCAGCTGCACTTTCCCAGCCTGGATGCTCTGCTCTAGCTGCGTCTCTTCTTGCTGAAGCCGGTTCAGTTCCACTTTTGCTCTACTGATGTCGTCTTCCTGGGATTTTAGATCTGACTCCTGGGACTGAATCTGCATTTTTAACGATGAAATCTGAAACAGCAACAGTGCAACATTGTTCTGACGCCAGAGTGGTGGTGGTGGGTGGTTGGGGGAGAGCTTACAGAAGCTACCAAAAATGTAAAAAGGGCTTCCTTGTTTTGCATGCTGACAACGTGCCCAAATCCTTCAGGAAGCGCAAAATGACCTATGCCCACAGCGTGATGGAAGATGATGGAATAAGCAGAGATGGCTAAACTTACTTTTTCGATTGGCGAAAAGGCTGATGGACTTTTTGCAGGAAACGAAAAAAATAAACTGAGGATTTATGGGATTAAAGAATAAGAGAAATGAATTGTAGATAAAAGAGAGGATTTTTTCCTGTATGGATTTATAAAGACAGTTGCGACGGACTCAGGCAAATTAGCCTGGAAGCTGGGAACAGCAAATTGAGAGATGGCTTTGAGGGAAGTAAAATGCCCCAGGGTTTGAGACTGAGAGTTCAGTGGGAGCTTGAGTACTGAACGGTTAGGAGTGAAGACTGGGTACTTAGGCTGATCAGTTGTTGAAACAACTGGAAAGAGCCGAGAACAGCCAGCAGGGCTGAGTTCCTTGAAGAGACAGAACTGAAATAACCTTCGATTTTAAACAGTTTTATTAGTTTCAGAAAGAGTAAGGGTAGGGGATAGGGGGAATAGAGAGTACAATACATTTTAACCTTATTCTGCATAAAAAATACTTTCAAAAAATACAAGCTTACGTCTACAATATTTTCTTTACATAAATTGTCTCATATTATTATGTCTACACTAAACATCATCAACATTTTAAAATTTTATACTATAAATCTTTTGTTTAAGTTATTATTAAGTTCTGACAATTCCAGTAAAGGCAATTTTGTAATATAAAATACAGGAAAAAAGGGAGAAATAAGTTAACACCAGAGAATCTTAAAGTCTTGAGTGTCTAGCCAGGCATAAAATTTCATCCAATATTTTCTTGCTTCTTCTTTAGATCTCCCAGCCCACAGCTGGGATAGAAAGTCCAGCTCTGCTGTTTCCAGAATTTTTCCCACCAAGTCCATTTTCGTGGGAATTTCCTGAGATTTCCATCTCTGCGCCAAGAGAATCCTGGCTGCTGTGTTAACATGTGCCAACAAATGTCTCATTTCTTTGGAATAGTCCTCAGGAAACATGTTCAATAAAAATAATTCTGGTTTGAACTGGATCTGTGTCTTCACAATCTTCTGTAATATTTCATGCACCATTTTCCAATAACCCTTCACCGTCTCAAATGTCCACCACATATGGTAAAAAGAAAGACAGGTTGCTTACCTGTAACTGTAGATCTTCGAGTGGTCATCTGTGCATTCACACTCATGGGATAGAGCGCCTGCGCCGATCCCCGAATGGGTACCTAAAAAGCCTGGGATTTTTTCACGCTCGGCACCAACGGGCATGCGCAGGCATCCCAGTGCGCATGCTCGCCGGCATCGGCGCGAGGATCCTGCCAGTTCCTTCCTGACTGCTGGAAGCCCCTACTGGAGGGAGACCGTCAGCAGTTGGGAAGGAGGGCGGGTAGTGTGAATGCACAGATGACCACTCGAAGATCTAGTTACAGGTAAGCAACCTATCTTCTTCGTGGTCTCTGTGCTTCACACTCATGGGAGATTAGCAAGCAAGACATACCTGGAGACGGTCAGCCAGAAGAAACAGCTTGCAGCACTGCAACTCCCAGACGAGTCCTCTGTAGAGCATGCACGTCCAATGCGTAGTGCTTCATAAGGCATGCGGAGAGGACCAGGTGGCAGCCTTGCAAATGTCCGTCAGGGAAACGCCTTTCAGGAACGCCACGGACGTCGCCATCGCTCTTGTAGAGTGTCCGCGAATAGGCCCAGGTAACGGCTTCTTAGCCAACAAATAACATAGTTTAATAGTCTCAGTGAGCCATTTTGAAAGCTGCTGAGATGAGATTCTGGAACCTAACTTAGGAGCAGCATAAGAAACAAAAAGATGCTGGTCCTTACGAAAACTCTTGGAGTGACCCAAATAAAACAATAAGGCACGCTTAACATCTAAAGCATGCAACCTACGTTCCTCATCCGAGGAAGGTGTAGGATAATACGTGGGCAACCAAACTTCTAAGTTAAGGTGGAACTGAGAAACCACCTTGGGGAGAAAGGAAATATCAGGAGCTAAGGACACTCCAGACTCCTGAAAAGCTAGATATGGGTAGTCACAATGCATAGCCGTAAGCTCCCCTGCACTGTGTGCTGATGTGATGGCTACCAAAAAAGCAGTCTTCCAAGATAGAAGCTGTAACGAGCATGTGGCCATTGGCTCAAAAGGATGCCGAGTTAGCCTGTCCTACACTAAAGTCAAATCCCACAACTGTGGGGGTGATCTTGATGGAGGATGAAGCCTAAGCAAACCCTTCAAAAATCTCTTAGAATAAGGGTGTGCAAAAACTGAATGCCCCTCAACTGGTTCATGGAACGCAGATATTGCTGCCAGATAAACTTTAATGGAAGAAAAAACAAGGCCAGCATCCACCAGAGATAACAAAAACTCAAAAAATAACCGGCAGTCCCACCCTCTGGGGCGAAACTGTAGGATCAACTAAAAACTGAAGAAACTTCCGCCACTTCCTATCATAAGAAGTGCGGGTGGACAGCACCCCTGCTGAGAGAATCTGCTTGCAGGTTGAGCACTCCTGGGAGATGCACAGCTTTCACGAAGATGTCGTAGTCCAGGCACTCTGACCACCGTGCCAGCACACAGAGCTGTCGAGAAACTGTCCCTCCCTGTCTGTTGATGTAACACAGGGCAGTGGTATTGTCTGTTAGCAGAGCAACAACCTTCCCCGCCACCATGGGGCAGAAGGATCGAAGAGCAAAATGAACTGCCAGCAGTTCCAGGTAATTTATATGGCAGTGAGTCAATTTCAAAGTCCAAGGGCCCCCCACACACAGAGCGTCCATGTGGGCCCCCCAACCCCATAAAGACACATCTGTTGTGATCGTCACTGTTGGTACAGGTAGGTGGAAGGGAGCTCCCTGACAAATGTTGTCCTTTGATTTCCACCACTGCAGTGTTTGAAGTGTCACAGGTGGAATTACAAACCTCTTTTGAGGTGAGTCCCTTAACGATCGAAAGTGACGAAGAAACCAAAGTTGTAGGCCTCTCATCCTCAGCTTCGCAAAGAGCAGCACACTTGTAGTTGCCGCCATCAGTCCCAGCATCCGCTGCAGCTGCTGCACCGTGCCCCACTTTTGACTCTGCAGAAGTTCGACAAGGTTGATAATGTTCATCGCTCTCTGCTGAGGCAGAAAAGCGCGATGAAGGTTCGTATCCAGCAAAGCCCCTATGAACTGAACTATCCGTGATGGAGTAAGGTGTGATTTCTCCAAACTGACCTGCAGACCCAAGGTGTGAAGAAGACGAAGAGCAGTGGCAATATGGTTTGACAAACTCTCCTTCAACTCCGCCACGAGGAGCCAATCGTCGATGTATGGAAAGACGACTATCCCTCGAAGCCGGAGGTGGGCAGCCACAATGCTCATCATCTTCGTGAACACCCGAGGTGCAGTGGACAGACCGAACGGAAGGGCCTTGAATTGGAAGTGTTGAGATTCTACGGCAAACCGAAGAAAATGTCTGAACGCAGGATGGATACTGACATGGAAGTAGGCATCCTTGAGGTCCAGCGTTGCCATTCAGTCCCCTTGGTTGAAGAGGGGCAGAATTGTTTGCAGAGTGGACATTCTGAACTTCTGGTACACAATAAACTTGTTCAGATTCCGAAGGTCCATGACTGGCCTCAAACCCTCGTCCCGCTTGGGAACCAGGAAGTAACGAGAGTAGAAGCCTCCCGTCCTGGCCTCCACCGGGACCCGTTCTATGGCGTGTTTCTGTAGGAGGTTGCTCACTTCCGCCAGCAGAGGTGGGGAAGGGGGTGTGGTGATTACCACAGATTGGTTCAGAATCTGAGCAAAATCTATTTCGTAACCTTCTGCGATGATGTTAAGTGCCCACCTGTCCGTAGACATGGATCCCAGGTCGACAGGAATGGGCGGAGGCGAATAGACAAAGAAAAGTGGGGACGGTGATGCGTGCTACCAGAAAGTCAAAGGCCCTGCTTTTGAGGGTGAGTGCCCTTGGACTTGCCAGTGGTCTGTGCAGAAGCGTTGTGGTTTCTGTTGTTCCCCCTGTATGGGGACCTACTCTCAGGCTGGGCAGAGCGAGGTCTCCACTGCTGTTCCGGGGAGAACTTTTGATATGGCTTCTTTGACCAAAGTTTGTTCCACTGTTTTGGTTTTGCAGATCTGGAAGGCGCCAGGATGCCCAGGTTCCTAGAAGTTTTTATGCTTTTATCCATTTCCTGGAGAGCACTGTCGGTGGTCGAGCTGAAGAGGCCTTCGCCCTTGAAGGGCAGATCTTCAATGAAGGCCCTGGTGTCTTGCTGGAGGGCCGTTGACCTGAGCCAGGAGTGGCGGCGGAGGCAGACAGCAGACGTGATGGTTCTTGCTGAGACGTCCACCATATGCTTTGCTGCAGCCAGTTGTTGTTTGGCTACAGCAAAGCCTTCCTTCTGCAACTTCTTTGCAGCAGACCTCTTCTCCTCACTCAGGGAAGACAGGAGGGAGGTAAGTTGTTCCCACACTGAGTATTGGTATCTAGCCATGCACGCAGCATAGTTAGATACCTTTACTCCCAGCACCCCAGCAGAGTAAAACTTCCTCCCAACGTTGTCCAGCTTCTTTCCCTCGTCTGGTGGAGAGGAGTGCGTCTTGCGGGCCTTTGACGAGGATACGACCACCAAATTGGGCTTTGGATGCCTGAAGAGAAATTCAGCACCGGTCTCTTGGACGCGGTACATGTGGTACAACCTTCTTGATGACACAGGTGTAGAAGCAGGCTTCGCCCAAGGCTCCTTCACCGCATGTAAGATGACCTTCGTAACAGGCAGGGCAACTGCTGTAGACGTATCCCGCTGCATGATGTCGAATACGGTGTCGTCTACAACGGGTTGCGGTTGTGTCACCGGGAGAGAGAGAGAAAGTGCCATCCTCTTCACCAGGTCCCCATACGACTTTAGATCCTCCTATGGTGAAATGGGAAGATCCTCAGCGGTACGAGAACTGGCGAAGGTTCCAAAGCCCAGTCCGGATCGTCGGTACCGACCTCGGAGTCCGACGATGAAGACTCTCTCCTCAAAGAATGTTCCGAGAGCACCGGTGTTGACTCTCTGACGGGTGACCGGATCGACACTGACGACCTAAGCTGGACTTCCTCCACCACCACGCTGCATCTTTCGGGCGGGACGGACATCGATGACGAGGGGCGCCGCCTAGAGTGCTGGGAAAGCCTCGACATATGGGATGCCTTGGATTGCTGATCCCAGTCTTCAAACTCCCGAGGGGGGTACCATTGGTACGGTGGGTATGGATAGGCGTAGGGAGGCCAGTGGCGCTGCTCCCACGGTGGAAGCGGCGAGCTATGTAGCTTCTTGCCATGAAATTAGTATTTGGCCTTCCTCTTGGATATTTTCAATAAGACGCTTAAATGGTAAGAGTAAAGACTCTTCATAAGCTTTGTAGAATTCTGCAGGTAATCCATCTGGACCTGGAGTTTTGCCATTCTTTTGAGATGCCATTGCGTCTTCAAGTCCCCTTATTGTTATTGGATCATTTAAAGTTTTTTGTTGTTCTTCTGTAAATTTATTAAGATTATTTTGGTTGATATATTCTTCTAAATCTATTTTATGAACTTATCTTCATATAATTTTTAATAGAACTGTTCCACGATTTGACATATTTCTTGCTTTTGAGTTTTCTCTTTATTGTTCTTATCTTTCAGTGTCGTAATTATTCTTTTGGCCTTTTCTTTTCTCATCCTATAAGCCAAACACCTTCCAGGCTTGTTGGCATGTTCAAAATTTTTTTGTCTAGCATACCTCAATTTAATCTCCATCTCCTCCATAAGAATCAAGTTCAATTGGGGTTACATTTCTTTCACCTTTTTTTGAAATTCATGGTTTGTTGGCTGTTTTTTAAGATTCTTTTCAGCTTCTCCAGCTTGTGACATTAAGTTCTGAAAATTTTCAGTTCTTTCTTTCTTTTTCTTGATACTATATCTAATTGCAAGGCCCCTATAATAAGCTTTAGCAGTGTCCCAAACTACTTGCATCTTTACCTCTTGTGTTATGTTCTGTTTGAAAAAAGATTCCATTTCCACCTTAGATTCTTTAAAAAAGTCTTTATCTGTCAAAATTGAAATATTTAGCCTCCATGATCTCACTCGTGAACCTTTGAGCTTTATCATTACAGGACTATGGTCTGAAATAACTCTTGAATTTCTGTCTCAACTAATCATGCTTGCAGAAAGCCAACACATATCTATTCTTGACTCTCTCTCTCACTGACAGAAGCTTATCCCACTTCTGCCACTCAAGGATGCCAGCCCCACTGGCTGTTCCCAGTTCCTTCCAGTTGCTTTCACAGCAACTGGTCAGCCTAAGTACTCAGTCTTCACTCCTAGCTATCCAGTAAGGCCCTAGCTGAACAGAATCTAAAACCCTGAGGTGTTTTACTTCCCTCCAAGCGTCTTTTGATTTGCTACATTTCCGTAGCATTTCCGTACATTTCCACAGCTGCAGCTCAGCCAATCACTGCAAAGCTGTTCCCTGCTTCCAGGCTAACTTGCCTGAATCCGTCACAACAGCGAATACAGAATTAAGATGTACCAGTTGTAGATGAAAATCAAAATGTATCCCTCCCCTTTTCTTATGATTGTTCTTTATTCTATTTTCTGTATATATTTTCTTTTCTGTATTTTCATTCAAAATGTAACAGGATTCCAGAATTCACAGGCAGTGCAAAGTTACCTGACGAAGGTGGAAACTCCCAAGCTGGGCAAGGTAGGGAAGGGGCAGCTAGCGTGGCCCTTCCCAGCATCTCACACCTGGGGAAATGTGGCCCCCAACACACGATGGCCAAGAGGTGGAAGCAGGCATCAGCTCCACATCCAATTCATTCTCCAAATTCACTGTGTATCTAGCAACAGGGCAGCATAATGTCCCCATATGTTCCACAGAGAGCACTGAGATCTAGTTCTCAAAACCTTTTAAAAATCCCTGGCCCAAGGGAGGCTAGATTGAAATCAACAAGGGAGCAAGCCTTCTCAACGATGGCTCCCCAATGGTGGAATCAACTACCAGAGGAGGTGCGAGCCCTGCGAGACCTAAACCAGTTTCGCAGGGCTTGCAAAACCGCCCTCTTTCAGCTCGCTTTTGGATGAAGCCCGAGATATGACAGCTAGCCATTCTATACACACTCTGAATGAAGCACTTTAAATGATAAATCAGAATGGTTTTCTCTTGTATCTAAGTTCTAGTTTAATTTATGAATGTAACTTAATTTATTTTAACTGCCTATAGTAATGATTGTATTTTATTGTATTTTATTGAATTTTATTGTACCATGGTATTTACCATGCCGCCCTGAGCCTGCCTTTGGCAGGGGAGGGCGGGATACAAAAATAAATTTATTATTATTATAATGTCCCAAAGCCCCAGCCCAAGTCCCTTGTGAGATGCCTGTCCCCGTAAAGGCACGACTAGGCCCTCCAGCGCAGGGAGGGGGCCCCAGCTGACATCTTGTCTCCCCCACCCGGGTCTCCTGCATCTTTCCTCACCACCTGCGTCTCCTCCTGGCACTTCTGCCTGACGTCGCTCAGCATGTCCTTCAGCTTGGTCTTCTGCTGCTCCATCTCCTCCAGGCGGTCCTGCGCATCCTGCTTCTGAGCTTCCAGCTCCTGCAAGCTGCTGGCTTCTCGGTCTAAGTCGTTCTGCAGATCCTGAAGAGTCAGAACTTGGTTAGAGAGAATCCCAGCTTCTGCAACCCCCCGCCCCCCCTCCTAGTCGCCAGAAGCTGAGGAGTGGCGTCCAAAGGGGAGAACCTTTTGCTGCCCCCAGGAAAGAGGGCGGCTCTTCCTTCCTCTGGACCAATGAAGACAATGAGGTGAGCAGCCTGGGGATTCAGGGAGGAAAAGGCTTTCCGTGGCTCCTAGCCAAAGGGACTAAGGGAGTCTTCACTTTTGGAAGCCGCCAACCTCTGAATCAATCCCAGGAGAGCCAGGAGAGAGGGCTTGAAGGCCTTGGGCTCTCTGTGCCCGATTTCCTTGCTCTCCAGGCAGGACTAGACGGTTCACCCCTTTTTACGATCCAAATAAGCGACACTGTGAGAAGATTTCTCGCCACTGATTTGGCAGGCCACGGCTGCTTTATTTAGGAAATTTAGTTGCTCTGAGCTGGCCAGGACAGCTTCCCTCTTCAAAAAAACTCAGACCTTTCCCTCGCCTCCTTTTCCAGCTGCCATACTAAGTCAGACACACCCACTCTCAAAGGGAGTAGAAGTGGCAAGACGAGGATTTCAGCTAGCCACTGAGCAAAGAGCATGGAAGGGCATCGGCTTTGGTCAGAGGAGCAAAATGCCCACAAGCAGCACATCACAAAGCCTCCCAGTGCAAATTCCAGCTGTGAACCCCTCTCAGCCTCCTTCTGCAGAACACCTCTGTAAGGTAAGGCAGCCTGTGAGAGAGTGACTGCCCCAAAGGCACCCAGCGGGCTTCTCTGGCAGAGCAGAATTTGAACCTGGACCTCTTACTGGGACATTCTGGTCCTCAAGGCACAGTCCTCAGGGCTTCATCACTCACCTGCACTTCATTGGCCTTCTGCCGGATTGCTTCCTCCCTCTCTCGGATGTCCTGCTCTAGAGAGTATTTCTCTCTGCAAGAGGAAAATATGAGGACTCCATCAGGTGAAGCGTTCTTTCCAGCCCAGGTAACCAAAAAGGTTGGAACAGAGAACAAGAAGGTAAAATATAACTATGCACATAGCACAACACACCAGAATATACTTAATGATGCAATCAGAAGTGCTAAAATATAATTTAAACATAACAAACTTGTGGTTCAACATATAAATATCTAATCCCAATGCAAAAGTCTACACAGATACAGGTCTCAAAGTACATATCGTCTCCATAAGCCAGAACCAAATCCGTTTCAGCACCTGGCCTTCCTCAGTGGTATAAGTCAGACTGAGCACTCCATAACTGAACAGTAACACACAGAACACTGACCCTACACAGAATGGACCTTGCTTACACTCAGAAGTTCGCCTGTGGAGTGTGACAAGACAAGGGCAACTCATCAAGATCCAAAACATTTCTTTTGTCCATAGATCTTCCAGAAATGCTCACAGCTCCAATGGAGCCCTCAGGTACAACTGGAAAAGAATCAGCCTTTCTTTCCAATATTGTATAGCTACGGTCAGAGAAACTGTACAGTGCAGAGAGGTACAGTTTATCCAGTGTTGTACAGCTACAGACAGAGAAACTATATTGTTCTATTTCTTGTGCATTTTTAATCTGAATGCTTTTAAACTTGCATGTTTTGGAAGGGGCCCTTGTGGCTCAGTGGAAGAACATCCACTTGGCATGCTGAACGTCCCAGGTTCGATCCCCAACATCTCCACTTGAAAGGTGATGGGGAAAAGCTGCTGCCAGTCTGGGTAGACAAGCCTGAGTCTGATGGGCCCCAAGTGGTCTGAATTCAGTATGGGGCAGCTTCACATGTGTTTGTTTTCTTAATCTGTACATTTTGTTAACTAAACCGTTACTCATTCCCCTGCAATGTGGCTGCTGCAAGGTTTGATGCCTTGAGTTCAAAAACATAGCACAAGATAAAAATGTTCTGAATGAATGAATGAACAAATGAGATTGGAGCCCTTGGCCTTCCTAGCAAATGCGGCAAATCAAATTTCCCAAGACCAAGCGCAGTCCCCTGGACTGAAGAAATCAGAGTTTAAATCCCTCATCAGGAAGTTCATCTGAGGTCCCCAGTGAAGGATAAGGTTATTCCTGTAATATCTTATTTTTAAGTAATACCTAAGAGCCCTGGACCCAGCTGCTCTCTGCAAAAGAGTGGCCCCCGCCCAAGGCCACAGGGAGAACAAAGGCTACGAGGAACCCCCGCCTCCCCCACTGGCTCTGCAAACCAGCCGCTCAGGATCGTGACAAGGCTGCCCAGCCACCCCACTGACCTCTGGAGCTGCGCAATCTCCTGGCTGATCTCGTCCAGCTCTTTCACGCCAGTCAGTTCCCCAGATCCGATGGAACTTGAGCTGTCCTGTAAAGAAGCAGCACACCCGACTGAGGCAGAGTTGATCATCTGCCAGGAGCACCCCCCTACCCCCCCGGCCTCCCAAGATCCGCTTGCTTTCAAGCTCCAGGACGGCATTCCTTCCCAGGACGGTCCCCCCTCCACGTCGACACAGGAGTCCCAATGTTCTATCTGGTGGCAAGCAGCATTCGAACCCCCAGCCTATTGCACGTGCAAAATGAGTGGCACCCTCTCACTCAGCACTCAGGGGAAGCCAGTAAATGGCATTTAACGACCAAGGGGAGACTCCCACACCGCAAAACCGAGGCCTAACGCAACATGTGAATGAAGCAAGGCAGCAGGATGCAAACACAAAATGGGCATTCTTGAAAAAGGAGATATTGGATTTATATCCCGCCCTCCACTCCAAAGAATCTCAGAGCAGCTCACATTCTCCTTTCCCTTCCTGCCCCACAACAGACACCCTGTGAGGTGGGTGGGGGCTGAGAGGGCTCTCACAGCAGCTGCCCTTTCAAGGACAGAGTCTCAGAGCGGCCTACAATCTCCTTTCCCTTCCTCCCCCACAACAGACACCCTGTGAGGTGGGTGGGGCTGAGAGAGCTCTCCCAGAAGCTACCCTTTCAAGGACAGAGTCTCAGAGCGGCCTACAATCTCCTTTCCCTTCCTTCCCCACAACAGACACCCTGTGAGGTGGGTGGGGCTGAGAGAGCTCTCCCAGAAGCTGCCCTTTCAAGGACAGAGTCTCAGAGCGGCTCACAATCTCCTTTCCCTTCCTCCCCCACAACAGACACCCTGTGAGGTGGGTGGGGCTGAGAGAGCTCTCCCAGAAGCTGCCCTTTCAAGGACAGAGTCTCAGAGCGGCTCACAATCTCCTTTCCCTTCCTCCCCCACAACAGACACCCTGTGAGGTGGGTGGAGCTGAGAGGGCTCTCACAGCAGCTGCCCTTTCAAGGACAACTCCTGCCAGAGCTATGGCTGACCCAAGGCCACGCTAGCAGGTGCAAGTGGAGGAGTGGGGAATCAAACCCGGTTCTCCCACATAAGAGTCTGCACACTTAATCACGACACCAAACTGGCTCTCTTGAGTCAAAAGAGGCCAACTCCTGGCCACTGGAAAGAGCTAAACGGCCTGACCAAAATGCAGTGTGACTGTTTTTCAGCTGCCCCGGATGCAAATGCAGGGGAGGAGACATGCTGCTTTGGGGAAGCTGGGGCAATGTGCAGTGGAGGCCGCAGCCCTCGGGAGGACGTGTACTCACACGACGCATTTCTGTGAGCGTGGAGATGTCAGGTCCTACAGAGGCCAAGTAGCCTGAGAGAGTCTAGAGGGAAGAGGATGGGGCGGCAGCTCAGGCACGGAAGAGAAAGGGCCCAGGGACATGTCCAGGCAAGCACAGGGCAGGGGTCCAGGAGGGGATGGAAGCACTGCCTTGCACCAGTCACCCCCAAGGGCTTGGCAGCTCAATCCCGAGGCCTGGCTGTGGACTCCGGGTTGCTGCCCACTGTGGTGAGAGAGAGGCAGCACATGGCAGAGGCTGGGAGGAAGGAAGGGGACGTGCCCATCAGACCTTTCCCCAGCCTGCCCACTGTAGCCTGCTGCAAAAGTAGGGGCCTCCTGTCGACTCCTTTCCTCTGGATCCTTGCTGTGCAGTGAAAGGGGGGAAGCTCTGAGTGCGAGCAAGGTCCCTTCTGGGTGGGGCCAGGTCACTGTTGAATTAATGGAGTGCTCAGCCTGGTAGACCACTGAGGAAGGCCAGGTGCTGAAAGGCGTGTGGGCATGGGGTCACAGGAGGACAACCCATTCCGGGCTGATCTACTGAAAGATGCCAGCAGGACCAGGGAGGTGGGAACGGCGGAGCAGAGGAGGGCAGCTCACCTGCACGGGCGTGGTCCTTTCGGAAGGAGGAACCATCTCCGGGAGCAGCACCTGGGGTGGATCGATGCCTTTGCTGACCTTCTGCTGGATGAGGAACATGGCCAGCGCAAACTGCTCCTTATTCAGCTTCCCCAGCTGCCTGGTGTCCGCCAAGGCCCTGCCAGAAGACCACGAGGTACCTCTGAGCCCAAACTGACTTGCAGAAAGCAGGAAAGCAGCTGACCAGATGGTCCCAGAGCAGCCCCCTCCCCTCCCCCGATCTCTGGAACAGCAGCAGCTTATCCAGCCCCCTGCCCCGCCCCCCAAGGCGGGGCATCATTGCCCCTCCCTTTTCTGATGGGGAAGAGAAGAGAAGCGGTTTTTTTACCAGATGTGTGCTAAGAGCTTCTGGGACAAGCCAGAGTGCATGAAGATGTCCTTCACTTCCAGGCCACTCGCAAACCCGTCCAGGTCCAAGTCCGTTTTCAAGAAGATCTCGTCGTAGCGGGCCTTGTCGGTCACGGGCACCACCCAGGTCGCAGGGGCCTGGAACAACCCCCACATCTCAGCCAGCCCCCGCATCTCCCCCACGCTGAGCAGCCTGTCTGCTGCTGCCCATCAAGTCCCCCAACTCCCCAGGAGATGGAGGAATCAGAACCCCACCTCTGCAATCCCTGTGCCAAGAAGCCCTCAGGGGGAGGCGGCTGGAGCAGCACCGGGTCAGGCTTCTGCCCTGGACAGCCAGGCTGAGAAAGCCGGGGCTTTGCCCGATGGACCTCCTCCTCCTACCTGTGCCTGCTTGAGGTTGTGCTTGGGCGAGAGGCTCCCCGTGCTGTTCAAGCTGTTGACGCTGCCGTGGGAGGGGGTAGAGCGCAGGCTGTCTCTGGGGGGAGGGCTAGCAGGAAGAACAGGGACTGCTCCCGGGAAGGCAGGCGTCTTCTTCCGCTTGGAAGGCGGGACGAGAGGCGGGGGCAGCGCAGAGGGGACGGGCTCCTTCTCGAGAGCGCGATACACCAGGTGCATGGCCTGCAAGGCCCAGAGGGAGAAGACATGTGCAGAGGGCAACAAGGAGGGGGAACGTGTCAAGGCGAGGGGGGGGGTGCCAAGGACAGGCAGGGAGGAGGAAAGAAAGAGCAGACGGCAGAGGGAAAGTGAAACCCACTGAGGCGGGGAGGAGTATTTCTGATGGGTCTTCCTGCACGGTTGGGAACTCCGGCGTATCCCCCCACCCAGCAGTCCCTGCGCAGCCCCCGGGTCAAATGGTGAGCGCCTGGAAAACCTACCACAGCAAATTCATCTTTGTCAAGATGACCGTCTTTGTCGATATCACTGAGATCCCAGACCTGCAAGGGTCAAGACGCAAAGAGAGAGAGAGAGAGAGAGGAATTCAGATGACAGTTAAGGCACTTCATCCACACGTTTCATCATTTATAAAGGAACACTCTCAGGCAAGATGCTGCTTTCTAACGAGAGTGACGCCCCGTTCAGACTTCCAGGCCAGCCCAGCTGCACAGGACTCGGTCGTGGCCACACCAGCAGTGCCCCCCCGGGGGTAGGGGTGGCTGCAGCCCTTCGTTCCAGAGCCCCACGTGCAGCTCCGCTGGGAACCAGACGTGGCTCCCAAAGGGAAAGAAAAAATTAACTCTCCTAAGTCAAGGGAGGGGCGCGTGAGATGCCACAAGGCCCAGCCTGTGGAGGGAGGGAGGGGAGGGCAGGCCAGGTGTGCCCGCCATGACCGGAAACGTCTGTGCTTTCCCTTTGGCTGTTAACTCTGGTGTCTCCCATGCTTGCTCGGCTGCTTTGTTATTAGGGCAACTGCGTCTGGCCCTCCCAAGGATCCCTTCCTAAGGACAGCGACCTTGGACTGAATTGAGTAGCGGTGGGAATATGTGGGAGGCCATTCCCTATTCATCCACTTTATCACAAGTTTGATCAGTGAAGTTTGTTTGACTGATTCCTGGCTGATCCTGACAGGGATGGGGCTGAAGGGGCTTTCTGTAAGGGAAAGGAGGGAGAATCCTGACAGTTTGGCTACTTTGTTAGAAAACGGGGATGACCTCGCAGCAATAGAGAAACCAACGAGCATCGAAACAGAAACCCGTAAAGCCCGGATATGCGGGCCCCCTTCTCCTGGGACACCCCCAAAGAGCATGATGCTGCTGGAGATCCCTGGCCCAAAAGACACCCGGCTGCCTTCAACCAGAGCCTGATGCAACTCTCTGCCTAATGGCCTCCGTGCCCGTGGGACCTGATGCCCTGCCTGTATGTTTCACCAGGCCTGAGGCTGAGGACAGCTGTGCCCTCCACTGAGCCTGGCTTCTCTCCCCTTTCTGGGGCAAGGACTGCTGGGTGCCATTGGAAACTGGTTTGTATGGCTGGTTTTAATCTTTTGTAACTGATTTCTGATAGTATTTATTTGAATTGCTATTCACTGTCCTGAGCACAGGGGAGGGCAGTCTACAAGCCTAATTTATAAAGTAATAAATGTTTGAGAGCCAGTTTGGTGTAGTGGTGAAGTGTGCAGACTCTTATCTGGGAGAACCGGGTTTGATTCTCCACTCCTCCACTTGCAGCTGCTGGTGTCACCTTGGGCCAGTCACGAGTTCTGTCAGAGTTGTTCCCTCGACAGCAACTCTCAAAAGAGCTCTCTCAGCCCCATCTGACTCACAGGGTTTCTGTTGTGGGGAGGGGAAGGGAAATCACTCCGAGACTCTTTTGGGTAGTGAAGGGCAGGATATAAATCCAGGACAGCATCCTCTTTATGACCAGTTTGGCGTGCTGGCTAAGAGAGCGGACTGTAATCTGGGAGAACCAGGTTGATCCCCCACTTCTCCACATGCACCTGCTGGTGTGACCTTGGGTCAGTCAAGTTCTCTCAGAGCTGTTCTGCTCAACAGCCGCTCTCAAAAGAGCTCTCCCAGCCCTGCCTTCCTCACTGGGGGTATGCTGTGGGCTGGAGGGAAGGGAAAGAAGATGGGGGGAGTGGGGAATGAAGGGGGCAGGTTGGGAGCCAGGGCGGAGGCTTCCCACTCGCCCAGTGAGGTTCATGGTGGAGGAAGGGTCTGGATTAGGGTTGCCAAGTCCAATTCAAGAAATATCTGGGGACTTTGGGGGTGGGGCCAGGAGACTTTGGGGGTGGAGCCAGGAGACATTGGGGGCAGAGCCAGGAGCACGGGTGTGACAAGCAGAATTGAACTCCAAGGGAGTTCTGGCCATCACATTTAAAGGGACAACACACCTTTTAAAATGACTTCCTTCCATAGAAAATAATGAAGGACAGGGGCACCTTCTTTTGGGGCTCGTAGAATAGGACACCCTGGTCCAATACTATTTTGGGAAGAGGCACTAGATGCTATACTGAAAATTTGGCACCTCTACCTCAAAAAACAGCCCTCCCAGAGCCCCCGATACCCGCGGATCAATTCCCCATCATTCCTTATGGGAATTGTGGGGGTGGGGCTTCCCCCGCCGGCCAGCTGGCTGGGGGAGGGGGGAAGCCTGTAAAACTGGGGGATCCCCGCTGGGACCTGGGGATTGGGAAGCCTAGTCTGGATGCAGACCTGCCTCTTGACTACAACCCCACACAGGCTCTAGATCCACGCCACACTCAAACCAGACAGGGCAAAAGAGAAGACAGGGGCTTGCCTTACCCTCCCAAGGATATCAAGAGGTAGTTTAGAGTTCATCAACACTGGCTTCACCTTGTCTCCCGAAAGTAAACCGTTTACCGGCAAAAGGCTTTCGAAAATGCCATCAAACTTGGCTTTCTCTTCCACCTGTTGGACAAGAAACAGCCCCGAATCAGTTCAGATTTGAGCTCAGCGAGTGAATGCTCAGGGAAGTCTGGGCGGTCATCTTCCCAGAACGCAGTTTTTCACTCAGCCTCTGCAAAAACCCTCACGAGAAAAATTATTTCCCTTTGATTACACTGGAGAGTTACACGCTTTCTCTCGCTCTCTCTTTCTGCAGGGCACCTCTCAGATCAAAGCTTCTGAACCAGCGAAACATAAAACAGACATCCTTTTAAAAGCTGGCAGTCAGTCAATGGCTACCCACAAAGCAATGACCTAGCAAGATAAAAAGGGTGCAGCAACTGAACCAGACATACTGAAAGGGATGAGAGGACATCTCCAGGCACACTGAGAGAGCTCGCCGAAGCAAGCCGACTGAGAAGCTTTTTTGGGCCCATTCACAAGAAAAGGTTCTTAGGAGGGCACTGATACTGCAGTACCAACAAAGCAGGCAAAAAACAGGGTGAAGAAGACTCTTCTTTTAACCCAAGGCTTAAGATGTTAAGTGCCCAATTAATATCTCCAGGCAGGGACTTGCAGAATCAAGGGGCCACCCCCAGAAAAGGCCCTGATTCTGGGAAACCTGTCCTCACCTCTGAGAGATTTTAACTGATGATCAGGTACATATGGAAACAAGCAATCCTTTAGGGACCCTGTTTAGGGCCTTAAACAGAATCGCAATCACTTTGGACTGTGTCAGGAAAACAACAGGCAGCCAAAGCAGCTCTCTGCAAACCTGGGAGGCAAAAACAGTCCAGGCCAGGTGCATTGGACCACAGAAGAGTGCGCACACACACCTCCCCTCCCAAGCACTCTATAAAAGTACGCTGGATAGCTCATTCAGAAAGGTGCACTATACCTCAGTGTCTTCCCTGAAAGCTACATAATGCGTTGATTTATTTTGAGAGGGACTGAAAAATGCCAACCAGACTTGGGCGTACATCGTAACATTTGCCAGGCCTGCACTTCCAGGAGGACGTTTAGCCCCTCACATTGAACCCCACAGATGTCCCCATGTTTCTCAGTCTGTGCCACAACAACACAACTATTTCCTGAAACATTCTGCTGTGGCGGGGAAATGTTTCCTCCCAAGGTCATCAGGTGTAGATGGTTCATCTGAAGTCCATATTCAGGGACTTCTCATCATTAAAGCATAACATTTACAGCAAAACAGCTACCATGAATCTGTGTTTTAAAAAACAGGCCTCTTAGAACCCTCCTGGCTCACCACTGCAGTCAACATTGCCTGGAGAAGGACCGCCCCCCCCCCCCCCGCTCCCCGAGGAACACACAGAAAGAGACTTACCCGGACAGCCCAGTGAGCATCCGAGGAGACAGAGGAGGAGGAGGAGGAGGAAGAGGTCTGCAAGGGGCTGGGACTGTCGTGCTGGAAATGCAAACAGACAGAATGTACAAACCCATCAGGTCCTCCTCTTCAACCCAGCCGCGTGGCCACTCACGTCATGCGGAGACGGGAGAAAACTTGGGCTGACCCTCCTTGCCGAGAGCCAGAAGAAAGTGCCGGGAGGGGGGGGGGAGGCAGAGACACTTACAAATTTTGGAGGTGGCAAAGCCAGGTTGAGGTTGCTCAGGCTGACCTCGTGGCCACTCTGGGCGCAGGCCACCAGCCGCAGTGCAATGAAGAAACCCTGCACAAGACAGACGGGGGAGCAGTGAGACACAGCAGCAGAACCAAGCGACCGCCGGTGATTAAGAAGAAGAAGATATTGGATTTCTATCCCGCCCTCCACTCCGAAGAGTCTCAGAGCGGCTCACAATCTCCTTTCCCTTCCTCCCCCACAACAGACACCCTGTGAGGTAGATGAAGATACTGGATTTATATCCCGCCCTCCACTCCGAAGAGTCTCAGAGCGGCTCACAATCTCCTTTACCTCCCCCCCCCCACAACAGACTCCCTGTGAGGTAGATGAAGATATTGGATTTCTATCCCGCCCTCCACTCCGAAGAGTCTCAGAGCGGCTCACAATCTCCTTTACCTTCCTCCCCCACAACAGACACCCTGTGAGGTAGATGAAGATATTGGATTTCTATCCCGCCCTCCACTCCGAAGAGTCTCAGAGCGGCTCACAATCTCCTTTCCCTTCCTCCCCCACAACAGACACCCTGTGAGGTGGGTGGGGCTGGAGAGGGCTCTCACAGCAGCTGCCCTTTCAAGGACAACCTCTGCCAGGGCTATGGCTGACCCAAGGCCATTCCAGCAGGTGTAAGTGGAGGAGTGGGGAATCAAACCCGGTTCTCCCAGATAAGAGTCCGCACACTTAACCATTACACCAAACTGGCTCTCCAGTTAAAAAGGGTTCTGGAGAGAAGTTTAAAGTATTTGGCAGAAGGCTAGTCCAGGAGCCCAACGGCAGCCTTCTGATCCACAGAGCCAGTTAAACAGGCACACATTAGGCATGCCAATAACTGGGTACTGGGAGGAAGGGTGTGGATTTGTGAGGCACCAGGTCAAGCCAAGCCTGTCCAAAAGAGAGGGGCTTCATGTGAACGGAAAGGGCACTTAATACCAAAATGGTGGCAAAACAGCTTCTGAACCAGCTGCTGGGGGAAGCTGTCAGGGTCTGGCCCGACTCATCCCAGAAGGACGATCAAGGCGGTGCTGCTGGGACGTGGGAATTACTGCAGGCCAGCGAAGGAACAGCAGACGGAGGTGGGGACCCTTAGGGAAAGGAGGCACAGATGTCCAGAGGCCAATGCTAGAAGCCTCCAAACCAAGATGGAAGAGCTGGATTGCCAGGCGTCAAAGAGGAAACAGAGTCAAATAACCTACAAAGCAAAATCCTTCCGCAGAATCACTGTGGGGGAAATTCTGAGCCCTGAAGGTTACTTAAAGGGGGGGGGGGAGCCACCTGACTAAACCATGAGGCCGATTTCAACACGGAGGAGGAAATAAACAAGGCAACAAACACAAAATGCGCTGGACTGTATAAATGCCTACAGATTGGGCAACAGTGTGCATGAGTGTTTGAGTGGACTGATGGGCTAATGATCTGATTCTGTGTGAGGCAGCTTCATGGGATCTGCACACTAGCTGCCTCATAGGTTTAGTGTCCCAAGTATGATGCCTAAGCCTAAGAGGCAGCAAGCATCAGCCTCTATGCTGAGGTGGCCAAACTTGCTTAATGTAAGAGCCACATAAATGTCAGATATCTGAGGGCCGCAAGACCTGAATGTCAGATGTTTGAGAGCCGCAAGACCTGAATGTCAGACATTTGAGAGCCACAAGACCTGAATGTCGGACGTTTGAGGGCCACAAGACCTGAATGTCAGATATTTGAGAGCCGCAAGACCTGAATGTCAGATATTTGAGAGCCGCAAGACCTGAATGTCAGATGTTTGAGGGCCACAAGACCTGAATGTCAGATGTTTGAGCTGCAAGACCTGAATGACAGATGTTTGAGAGCTGCAAGTCCTGAATGTCAGACGTTTGAGGGTCGTAAGACCTGAATGACAGATGTGAAGGAAGGAAGGAAACAGATGGTGAGGGAGGTGGGAAAGAAAGCAACTTTAAATGCATACTCCAAGCCACCGGCTGGCTCGGCTTGGATTTAAATGCATTCTCCAATGAGGGGGCTTTGAGAGCCACACAATATGTGTGAAAGAGCCACATGTGGCTCCTGAGCCGCAGTTCGGCCAGCCCTGCTCTATGCCCTGTCCGTTGTCTACGGCACGAAACAGGATGCTGGACTAGGTGGACCACTGCTGTAATCCAGCTATGTTCATCTTCTATTCTTAGGAACTTTATAAAAAGAACAAGACTAGACAGAAAGAAGCTGAAAAGGAGACTCAAGAAAATCAAACCACTACTTGCAAGGTATTTAAAACCACACAAACTGAGACTCGGAGAGAATGCATACCTTAAAGCAGGAAAGATACCACCAAATCTAAAAGTATGCCTGTGTGGTTAACCCAAGTCAAGGAAGCCATGAAAGGCAAAAAGGCTTTCTTTAAAAAGTGGAGGATGAGATGAACAGGAAGGAGCAGAGGTTCTGGCAAAACAGGAAGTTCAAAGAATCATAAAGTTGGAAGAGACCTCCAGGGTCATCTAGTCCAGGGGTGGCCAACGGTAGCTCTCCAGATGTTTTTTGCCTACAACTCGCATCAGTCCCAGCCAGTATGGCCGGTTCACAGGATCCTCATTGCTGTCAGAGGGCCATCGAGCCTTTGTTGAAAAACCTCAGGGAAGGAGAGCCCCCCCCCCCCCCAGGAGGAAGGCTGTTCCACTGAGGAACTGCTCTAACGGTCAGGAAGTTCTTCCTAACGTCGAGCTGGAAACACTTCTGATTTAATTTCAACCCGTTGGTTCTGGTCTGACCTTCTGGTGCAACAGAAGACAGAAAGTTGACAATAAAGGAAAAAGTGTATCTGAAGAATGGATGGTTACATATATTAGGTTGCATCCCATGGAAAAACTCTGCATGCCCAAGAGGGGAGTGATTCCCGAAACAGCCCAAACTGTCCCCTGAAATGCTTGGTCTGAGGAGGAAGAAAGACCCCACCCCCGGACCATCATGACAGGGGAGGAAAGGAAGTTATGCTTCCAGGCCCACAACCTAGACAGGATCCAACCCACCAGGAGAAAGAATAAGCACTTCTTCAAACGCATCAGGAGCAGGCAACCAGCCACGGAGACTGCAGGGCTGCTGGCTGACATAGAAGTGGAAGGATTGATTAAAGAAGGTGGGAAGATGGCAGAGAAACTTTGCAACATGTTTTCACCATGGAATTCTTGGGCTGTTTTCAGGAAGGCTGTCTGAAGAACTGATTCAAATGGAGGTGGCAAGAAATTAAGTTCTAAGATGAACAGGAAAATAAAAACTAAGAAGTCTATCCAGGTCTGTAAGGCACACGCCTGAAGCTCTTTAAGACACTCAAACTTGAAACTGCCAATTTTCTACCCAATACCTCTCCTTGCTCCCTTCCATCATACTAGAAGTCAGGGATAGCTGATAAAGTTGATGGACAACCAGTTCAGGACAGATTAAATCCTACTGCTGAATTAATTGGCAGTAGATGTAGCGATGGCCACTAGCATAGACAGCTTTAAAAGGGAAACGTCAGACTCTGGAAGGAAAGGTCAGCCAATGGCTATGAGCCGTGACGACTCAAGGGAACTTCCATGTTCAGAAGCAATCAACTGGTCTGATCCAGCAGGGGGTCCTTGTCTGTGGAACATTGAACATATGAAGCTGCCTTATACTGAATCAGACCTTTGGTCCATCAAAGTCAGTCTTGTCTTCTCAGACTGGCAGCGGCTCTCCAGGGTCTCAAGCTGAGGTTTTTCACACCTATTTGCCTGGACCCTTTTGAGTTGGAGATGCCAAGGATTGAACCTGGGACCTTCTGCTTCCCAAGCAGATGCTCTACCACTGAGCCACCGTCCCTCCCCTAATTCACTCCAGAAAGACTGGAGGACAACTCTGTAACTCAGTTGTCTCTCAGCGCTGGCCAGGGTGTGGCCCAGAGGGTCTCTCTGCCTCCGTGGGCAGCCAATGATGTCTTTGCTCCCGGAGGAGGTGCGGGCCCTGCGGAACCTTGACCAGTTCCGCAGGGCCTGCAAGACCACCCTCTTCAAGCTGGCTTTTACGGACTGCTGACTTAGGATGGTTAAATGAAGGGACCCGCCAACATGACTTGCTTACTGAATTGCTTTTATGAACTGAATCGAATTGTTTTAAATAATGTTAATTTTAATATCTGTATACCTATTATATTGTATTGTATACCTATGTATGTTGTTAGCCGCCCTGAGCCTGCTTTGGCGGGGAGGGCGGGATATAAATAAAATATTATTATTATTATTATTTGCCTTGGAGACTGGGGCCTCAATCAGATGGGCATCTGGCACTGAGGGACAGCACAAGAGGAGGCCAGCTTGTGATGGCAGAACACAATTCAGTCTTCTTCCAGGCCCTGTGCTTGCATACCTGTTTGTCCAGGAATCCTTTCCCCTCAGGATCTGCCAAATCCCATATCTAAGGAAATACAAAAAACATAAGCCACCACTGAAAAGCCCCTTCCTCCTCCAAGCAGGGATCTTGCCAGAAAAAAAAAAAGCATCATCACGCGCACCTGTCTTGTGCCCAGCCAGTTTTCTACAGTCAGCCCTCCTTCCATGGCCCTATTTTTGGAGAGACCTAGATGGAGCTGCCAATCTCCCGCCGGAGGACGTACCATCCTCCCTGGCAGTGCCTCTTAGCCCCACTCCCGGAATCTGGAAAACCGGATCTTATATCTGTCCTTAAGGAGTGCAAGGCAGAGCAGGGCCGTTGAGGCAGTCAGCTTAAGCAACGTAACTTCAGGAGTTGCACTGCAACTGTAAGGGTTTTTCTTAAAAAATGAACATTATCACACTTATTTAGAAGGTTTATACTGCACCTTCCCTGCCCGATGAGCCAAAGCATCTGACAGGACCAGCTGGGATGGTTCACGACAAAGAATCTTCTCTTCCAACGAGCCCCAACCCTCCAGGTGCTCAGAGGAGCCACCCCACACAACCTCTCTCCCGCCAAGGAAGCCTTCTGCCTGGGTGATGTGAATGAAACACTCAGCCCCTTTCTAAGCATGCAACTAACGTACTTTTCCAAGAATGGCATCTGCAAGACCGGATTTTTTAAGGAACAACGCAGCATCACTGGCCCCGATCCTCCCAATGCACGCTGGATCCACCTGTGAGACAAACAACAACATTGAAGGTAAGCCGGAAGGGGGTAGGAAGCAAACAGAATCACACGCGAGGCGTTTGCTGCCCACTAAATGAGAAAGGAAGTTAGGATTTGAAGTGCGAGGGGGGGGGAGAGAAAGAAACGTAAAAAACTTGCCTGCTTGTAATAGGTCTCATACGAAGGGCTCCCAGTGGAAAGCTAAGCAAGAGGTAAAAGAAGAAAGGGTGAGAGGCCATTCTGCTGTGCTCCCACCAGCCAGGCCTGGCCAGAAAGCCCCTCCCTCCCTCCCTCGAATGCCACACCAGAAATCACCTCTCCCCATGTTTCAGAGGAAGCAGGACTGGACTATAGCCTGGTGGAAAGGAAGGACTTGAGAGCAAGTGGGCAGAGCCAAGTGGCAAAAGGAAGCGTTGCCTTGTGCCAAGCCAGGGCCCTGGGAGATCGGTCCCTGGAGAACCACCAGCACCTTCCCTGCGTTCCGCAACTTCCCCCAAGGCCAATGGCTTCCCTTTGCCCTCCACAAAGCCAGCAACACACGGACACGGTGGGGTCTTCGAGAGGCAGCCAGGTCAGCAAATACACATCCTCTTCATGCACACAGCCCAGAGGCCACACAGCCCTCCGACCCGCTGGTCTACTGGAAAACTGAAGGTTAAATCATTGGGCAGGGAAGGGGATGTCTGTATCTCCTAAGCCAGGGGTGGCCAAACTGGGGCCTGGGAGCCACATACAGCTTTGACACATATTGTGCGGCTCCTGGAGGTCAAGGAGGAACTTAATGCAGGCAAGCATGCTTAACGCTGGGACCTCAGTCAGACACTGACCCACAATCAGGTGACTATTTCTGTGTGAAGCAGGGAAGGAGAAGGAAACAGGCAGGCTTGCAACACCAGAGGAAGCCACTGGAAGGAGGGACATAATCTTCCCCCTTAGTTTCATAGCTCTTCTAGGAGCTGTATTTACTAACCGTGGTGTCAAGGCCAAGAAAGATGCATAATGATGTAAACGGTGGTCAATGATTTATATCGTATATGTCTTTCCTTCTCTCACTGTCGCCAAAAAAAAATAATTCCCTAACCTTTTCCTTTCCTGGTAATATGGGGACTGTTATTTCTAGCTTTTGTTTTTGCTTTTTTTAAAAAAACCTCTCCTTCTAGTATGGTTGTGTTGTGAAGTGCATATAGATATATTTTATCTTTCTGCCCAAAGCAAGTATTAGGAGTTTTAATAAAGACATGTGTCATCTTTGTTTATGTCTTGCAGCTCTCAAACATCTGACATTTATTCTTTGTGGCTCTTACTTTAAGCAAGTTTGGCCAACCCTGTTAAGTCTTCTTTGATGGCAGGGCATGTGCATGACCTTCAAATAGGAAACATCCACATCCGTAGCACAAGGTAAAAACACTGCTGAAAACACACAACATTCAGTAGGCAAATTAAAAGTCTCAAAACTTGATTGTTTGAGCTTTGTTAAAGTGTTGCCTTGTGTGATTAACTGGAGTCTGGATGCACAGTTAATTCCTGTGTGTCTTTTTCTGAAGGTCAGAGTGCGAGGAGCTGAACTGAACTAAAACGGAGCAGGCAAAGGCAAGAGCAAAGGCTTCCACTTACTTGTGGGCAGAAGGAAAATGTTGCCCCCTCTGCACAGCGATTTCAAGGCACTTTCACCTACATCGCCCAGTTTATCTGTATAATGATCTTGCAAGGTCACACAACATCACACTATACTCCTGCCGTGCTAAAGAAGCAGCAACTTCTGGGAGCACCAGTCGCACCCCTTGACCTCTTAACATGCCCAAGGGCTTTGCAGCTGGGGGTGAAGTTCCTGCCCACAGAACAAAAGAGCTGCCTGTCTGTTTAGGCCAGGTTTAGCTTGGGCCTTGGAGACAGGGAATTGGCATGCAAAAGGTGGCCTCCTTCCCTTATATCCATTTCTGCCTCGCTTATGATTTTATAAGGAATTAGCAAAACCTGCATGGCAAGCTTTTCCAAAAGAGACATCCAAAAAAACCCAGAACAAATGAGAGACCACCCAAAAGAAACTGAGCTGGCTACGACTTCCACAACTGGCTACCCAGGGCTGGCTAGCTAGCCCCCAAGAGAAAATGGGGAGGGAAGCTAGAGGCGTCCCCACATTCCAGGCTCTCAAGCAAGGGGCTCAGCAGAAGAGCTTTACTCTACCTCTTTGGACCCCTGCTGCATTGTTTACATCTATTTACAACTTCTGTAATCCTGCCTTCCTACCCAACCAGAACCAACCAAGAATGCTAATAATTAACACAGCATAATAAGGTATACCATAAAACAAATTTTTAAAAATGGAGCTAAATTACAGATACAAAAGCAGACCACAAATTACAACACAAGGCAAGAAAGTGAGGCAATGCCAAAGGAAACACCTGACCCCACTGGCAGAAAACAGTGACAGAAGGAGACAAACCCCTCCCCCCCCCAAACCCCCCCCCCCCACATGGATGCAGGGTTGCCCATCTCCAGGTGGGATCGCAGTGTGAATGTCACGTGGAATATAAAAACCACAAATGTGAGGTATGGGCAACTATATCTTTTTAATGAACGTAGTTATACATTTCACAACCGCAGCTATCATTCCCACAAAGAATTAACAATAACAACCATAAAGTAACATGACATTTTTAACAGATTTAATTTCTGTATGGTAAGGCAGGCTTTCCAGCAGAGTTTGTTCTAAGGAGTAAGTAGTGCTAGACTGGGTCAGTGTTGCCACTTCATCAGAAGTCTTGGAAGGGGGGGGGGCAGGGCCTGGAGATCTCTTGGCATCACCCCTCCCCTCCAGTCACCACAGCTCAGTCCCCCCCCCCCCTGAATGCCCTCCCCAGCTCTGCCCACCTGGGACTGGCCCCCGTCTTGTGGAGGGGCTTCCCTAGTTTTGGCAGCAAGCCCTGGGAAGTGAGGGCCTCAGAGGATGACCACAGTGTAGTCTGGCAGCAAGCAGTGGGTAGGAGAGGCTGGTCCTCAGCTGTGTGAGGCTTTCAAAGGAAGCTGAGCAACAACTGGGCGGGCAGGCAGTGCAGCTGGGGTCCCCGGGCCCAGCCCTCGGAAGGCCCTGCTGCCTGCAATATCTGCTGAGGCAAAGGGAGTAGTGCCTCTCCCCCCGCCCACCCAGCAGCGGGGAGCCATGAGGGAGTGTAGGAAAGGCACCTTCAAGGGCCGGGAGGGAGGGAGCCGGTCAACAAGAACTGCCAGCCCCAGACCAGAGAGGTGGCTCCTCCTCCTCCTGTGGCCGCCCTTCTCCTCGGCCCCCCTCCAAGCAGCCTCGGGAGGTCGGAGTCGGCCTGGCATCGCCCAGGAGGGAGGCAGGCAGGCAGGGAGGGAAAGAGGGAGGGAAGGAAGGAAGGAGGCAGGCAGGCAGGGAAGGCAGGAGGCAGGGAGGGAAGGAAGGAAGGAAGGAGGCACGGAGGGAAGGAAGGAAGGAGGTAGGCAGGCAGGGAAGGAAGGAAGGAGGCAGGCAGGGAGGAAAGGAAGGAAGGAGGCACCGAGGGAAGAAGGGAAGGAAGGAGGCAGGCAGGGAAGGCAGGAGGCAGGGAGGGAAGGAAGGAAGGAGGCACGGAGGGAAGGAAGGAGGTAGGCAGGGAAGGAAGGAAGGAGGCACGAAGGGAAGGTAGGAGGCAGGCACGGCAGGCCGCCCGCCTCCACCCACCCCCCGTAAGGCCAGCCCCTCCCCTCCCCCCCTCGCCAGGGCCCTTCTGAGGCGGCCAGGCCCTCCCCCTCCCCCCCAAGGCCGGCCCCCCCTCCCTGGAGCCCTCCCGCCTCCCCTCCCTCGCCAGGTGCGCCAGAAGGGGGGGAGGGAGAGCGGCCCAGCCAGCCAGCCAGCCCCCCACCCCCGCCGAGAGCTGAGGCCAAGGAGACAGGCAGGGAGGGCGGCGGGCCTGGCCCAGGCAGGAGAGCGGGGGGCCCCGGACCCTCCCCCCCGCTCCGTACCTGCGGGCCGCCCCCGCCAGCGCCGCCGAGAGGGATGAGCGCCGCCATCTTCTCCCTCCGCCTCCTCCCCCCTCAGCCCGACACGGAAGGGGAGGGGAGGGGGCGGGGCCGGCGGCAGCAGCAGCTCCTCCCCCTCCCTGACGGAGCCGCTTCTGTGCCGCGGAACCCCGCCCCCTCACAGCTCCGCCTTCTCGCCCGGGAGCCTCCCGGGCTCCTCCCGCCGCCCCCGCTGCGAAGGCTTCTTCTTCTTCGCCTGCGGGCCTCCGCCCTTCTTCTTCTTCGCCGCCGCCTCCTCCTCCGCCAGCTGCCTCGCCTGCATCTGCCGCTCAGGGAACTGCGAGGAGGGAAGCACAAGAGGGCAGAGGAGAGCTCTCCCAGGGCACGGTGCCCCTGGGCATGGCAAGAGGGCAAACAGCCACGAGGCTTAGAGCGGGCCCAGGCCAGAGGGAGTGGGGGAGCCCACAACTGCCTGCCTGAAACCCCTCCTGCGGGGGTGGGGTGGGGTGGGACATGCCCAGAGTGGCCCTCTGCTGAACACTCCCACGGTACATCCAGGCCATTACCTTCGTCTCGCCCCAGGTTTCATCACCAAATTCTTCTGCATAGGCTTCCTCGTCTGTGATCAGGAAATTATCAAAGATTGTCCCGGATCTCACCTGCAGTTAAGGACAACATTCCGTCTTTGCAGACCAACCTCACCAGCTTGCATTTCTTTCTGTAGGCCTTACCTGAGTCTCCTACAGCGGTGCTCAGGCCAGAGGGAAGGGAAAGGAAAGGTCCCCTGTGCAAGCACCAGTCGTTTCCGACTCTGGGGTGATGTTGCATTCACAACATTTTCATGGCCGACTTTTTACAGGGTGTTTGGCCATTGCCTTCCTCAGTCTTTTACACTTTCCCCTCAGCAAGCTGGGGGACTCCTTTTACTGACCTCAGAAGGATGGAAGGCTGAGTCAACCTTGAGTCGGCTACCTGAACCAGCTTCCGCTGGGATTGAACTCAGGTCGTGAGCAGAGGGCTCTGACTGCAGTACTGCAGCTTTACCACTCTGCGCCACGGGGCTCTTGCAAAAGATAAAGGTAGTCAGTCCCCTGTGCAAGCACCAATCGTTTTCAGCTCTGGGGTGACGTTGCTTTCACAACAGTTTCACGGCAGACTTTTTACGGGGTGGTTTGCCATTGCCTTCCCCAGTCCTCTACACTTTCCCCCCAGCAAGCTGGGGACTCATTCGACCGACCTTGGAAGGATGGAAGGCTGAGTCAACCTGGAGCCGGCTACCTGCACCAGCTTCCGATGGGATCGAACTCAGGTCGTGAGCAGAGGGCTCCGACTGCAGTACTGCAGCTTTACCACTCTGCGCCACGGGGCCAGTTGCTCAGGCCAGAAGCAGATGGTAAAACAGCTGTCCAAGATCAATCCCTGGACAAAAAAAAAACCCGGGGGGGGGGGGGGGAGGAACTGTTTTGACTTGCAACTGAAAGAAGGGGAAGGAGGTGGTCAGATGAGTCCCAAGGGCATTCCACGGGCAAGGTGCAACCTCCCCCCTCTGGCTGCCACCTGCTGCCTCTCCCCTGCCGGTGGTGGGGGCCCAGAGCGCACAGCTTGCTGGGTGACCACAGCCCAGTCCCAGTTCTCTCAGGACACTCTCAGCTCCACCTTCCTCACAATTGTTGTGGGAGAGGAAGGGAGGGAGATGGGAAGCTGCTCAGAGACTCTTTAGGATGGGGGTGGGGAACCCACCTCTTATGGAACCAAAAAGCCGCCCTGAGCCTGCTTCGGCGGGGAGGGCGGGATATAAATTAAAAATTATTATTATTGCTATTATTAAAAACCAAGGCTGCTGCTTCATCTCATACCAGACGGTAGGTAACCTGGCTGCCACGTTTTGGACCAGCTGAAGTTTCTGGGCCAGTTTCAAAGACAGCCTTGCACACGGCATGTTACAGTAATTTAGCTGGATGTGATGGGAGTATGAATGTTCTGAGGATCAGTCATTCCTCCAGCCCCATAACCAGGATTTTTTTTCCCCCGGGGGTGGGGGGGGCACCAATTAAGTTAAATGAAAGTAAATTAAATGAAACTACACATTTGCACCTCACTTTATTAGTCTTGTAATCCCTGCTTCACCATGGCTGCTCCCAAGCCTGCTTTGGTTCCTTTCCCTTCTCATCTCCTGGAATCTTTCTCCCCCTTTCTTCTTCCTATTCACAGACACCGCTAGGATGTCAAACACATGGTCCGTGGGCCACAAGCGGCCCACTCATGGCCTTAATCCGGCCCACGGGTGGAGCTTCCCCCTCCCCATTAAAGACACTGCCCGTTTGTTCCTTCCGCCCGGACTGGAGGCTGCCTTGTGTGCTTTTACCTGCAAAGGCTCTGTGGGTGGAGGGGAGGCTCCCCGTGACCCTGCTGGGCTTTTTCACTTGGCTCTGAGCCCTTCCTTCCTCTCTGTTCTGGAGGTGGCTTCCTTTGTTTACCAACAGAGGCTTAGCGCCATTGGAGGTGCCTCTGGTCAGCTTCAGTGGTCTCTGCCCCTGGATCAGTGTGATCAGAGGAGACCCTGCTGCCCCCACCCCGGGTGTTTCTTTAGCTGCAATCGTTTCTGGAAGCTCCTGAAGGCAGTTTCCTTTGTTTGCAAGCAGAGGTGCGAAGGGATTTGTTCTCAGCCTGTATGGGGTTGCCAGCCCCAGGTTGGGAAACGTGGAGTTTCTCTCTGGTGCCTGGCATGACATTCTGTGGCACACACGGCCTGGCCCAACAAAGTCCCATTTATGTCACATCTGGCCCTTGCAGCAACTGAGTTCAGCACCCCTGCCTTGCTGCTTTCCTTTCTTATCCGTTTGGGGCCCGACACATACACACTCTCTCTTCCCCTCAAGAACGTGGGGGGCTGGGGACAGCTGTGCAAGGAAACCGAGCACGAGGGGGCGCCTGGGGGAGGAGGGGGAGAGGGGCCCCGGAGACCACTCACCTGCAGCGGAGGCAGCAGCATTGTGTCCCCCGGGTTGCTGGGGTGGGCTTGGGGGGGTTGTGGTGGGGTGCACCACAGAAGCCGCAGGGACCCAGCTGTTGGGAGTGCTGCAAGTTTGATAGGGGGTGCCGCCCTCACTGCCGGCTATGGGCCTGCAGCGCTCTCATGAGCACTATGTGCCGTGGCAGCACCCCAAGCTATGAACCTGCTCGCTTCTCATGGGGAAGACCCTCTCAGTCCTCAAGCAATCCAGTCATTGACCAGCAGTACCTCAGCCCCATCCCCATTGCCTTGTCCATATGAACCTATGAAGCTGCCTTATACTGAACCAGACCCTTGGTCCATCAAAGTCAGTATTGTCTTCTCAGACTGGCAGCGGCTCTCCAGGGTCTCAAGCGGAGGTTTTTCACACCTATTTGCCTGGACCCTTTTTTGGAGATGCCGGGGATTGAACCTGGGACCTTCTGCTTCCCAAGCAGATGCTCTACCACTGAGCCACCGTCCCTCCCCAAAGGGCGTCCCTCCCCACCGTCCAGGGCCCTGTTCAGGACTCCCACAGACCCTCCTGTCAAGAGAACCACGGAGGGGGCGTCATCTGCCTCCAGCGGCCCTGGTGACCCTCCCAGCATGGGGGACAAGATGGACTGCTGCCGGCAGGGCCCTACAGGGCCTAGTAGGCATTCCAGGGCCCAGCAGCAGTCCCCGGCTGGCGCCACCTGCCTGCTGGGATCCATCAGTCAAGGAAAAGCAGAACGGCCAAAGGAGGGTCCTGTTCCGCTCACCTCCAGTTTGCCCAACAGGAGACCCTGCTCAACAGGACTGAAGGAGAATCAACAGGGGTGCCTCAGAGGTATCTTGGTAAACTGCAAGAATCAGACTGGAGAGCCAGTTTGGTGTGGTGTGGTTTGATTCCCCACTCCTCCACTTGCACCTGCTGGAATGGCCTTGGGTCAGCCATAGCTCTGGCAGAGGTTGTCCTTGAAAGGGCAGCTGCTGTGAGAGCCTTCTCCAGCCCCACCCACCTCACAGGGTGTCTGTTGTGAGGGAGGAAGGGAAAGAAGATTGTGAGCCGCTCTGAGACTCTTCCGAGTGGAGGGCGGGATATAAATCCAATATCATCATCATCTTCTTCTTCTTCTTCAGACTGACCAAGGCCCTTTGTGTCCCCAACACAGGTCAGAACCTCAATGGAAACAGATCTGGATTAGGGATAAGTGTGAACCTCCGTTCGAGTTATAAATGTTGGTTCATGGTTTGGGAGCTTGAGGGTCAAGGCATTGAGCCTGCAATGAATGTCCAGTGACCCTCCGTGTTCTTTGTGGAGGTTTGTGTTGTTGGTTCATGGACAAGGCATGCTGGTGCTGGTCAATTCATTGTCAAAGCAAAAGGGGGGGGGGTCCTTCTCCATTGAGGCCTCACCAGTTAGGAGTCCAGTGTGCAAAATCTCCACCGCATCATTTCCCCCCTCCCTTCTCAGCTTTGAAGTGAAGCCTGCCTTGGGGTGGGGGGGGGAAGCTGAAGATCAGGCAGCAGATAGATGCGTGAGCTGGGGGGTGAGATGGAAAAGGAGAGAGGCCGTGGGACTCCCAGGGGTGGGAGAGAGGGGAAAATGAGAAGGGGGCAGAACCAGAGATGCCCACCTACAAGCCTTGCTGGCCCCCTCCTTTTGTACGTCCAGACTTTAAAAAGAAGCAGAGAAGCACAACAGACCTGCCAAAGATCAAGGCCAATAACACTGATGTTCTCATAGACGGAAATGCTCTCGTCAGGCACGTATGCTGGATTCTCAATTTGCGGATGGGGCCAAACCCCCATGTAGTTTGGGTTTGGGATCTTCCTGGGCTGCCACTCCCCCTGGAACAAACCACACCACAGGGTCTGAACACTGGTGGCCCCAATGCCTACCAAGCTCTCCAGAGTCACCCAAGAGCGTTTTACCCTGTAGAGTGGATTCTTGAGAAGGGGGGGTTGCCAGACACCCTGTCTAACATCATCCCAGTCTTCCGGTTTCTCAGCACTGTTGTCCACAATGTACTCAGCAACGTCCCAATCCTGGGGGGAGGGAGGGGGAGGAGAAAGAAGGTGTTAAGTCTTGCACTAAAGTCCACTGACTGGCTGTTCTCACGGAGGAGAAAGAGGTCAGCTGTCTCTCACCACAGGCTCTTGCAGTCCCAGAGGAGAGAACCTATAAACCACTTTTACAATGTACATCGCCTAGAGTCCCGCATTGGCTAGGATGAAGTGATTCAATAATGATGATGATGTGGGTAATTACTGGTTTCTGAAAGCTGCTGCAGAGCAGAAAACAGAAAGCAGCTCTCTTCCAGAATCCCACCACCCGCGGCTCACATCACGATCAGGGGGAAATCCGCCAGTAAGGAGGACCAGTCGGAAACTGTCCAAAGGGGCACCTCCTGTTTTCTGCTTCAACCCCCACCCCCAAGAGAAATGGTAATAGGTAAGAAACTGAAGGTGCTTCCCCCCCCCCATCCCATCCAGAGGATCTCTGCATGCTTAGCCCAAAGCCTGTCCTTGCAACGTGGTGTCCCCCTCTCAGTCTGATTTCACTCTCTGTCTCTTCTCAGGCAGGCCGCAGAGAGGCAGGTTGGCTTGGGATCCCCCTCCCCTTCAACCGGAGTACCTTCCTGAGAAGAGGCATTTAATTGTTTCCCAACTGCCTGGCGTTTCCACAGCTGGGACCTGAGCTAAGGTGACTCTTGCTCATCCAGTGACACGTGCAGGCGTTTACCTCCGGCTTGCTGTCATCTGGATCATCCATTTCAGCTTCCTCATTCCAGTCCTCTGGTTTCTTCACTGTTGGGTCATTTATTCTCCGTGGAGGTAAGAAGTCCCAGTCATCTTCCAAAATGCCTGAGGCAACTATTTCATTATCAATTCTCACTTCATATGTGTGGTCTGGTCTTAAAATCAGTGTATATAAATGAGTAAACCCATCCACCTGAACCAAAGAACGGAAAGAAAAAGGCCGTTAGCTGCTATCAGCAACGCTGACCAAGCAGATGCCGGAGCTGGTCTGCTGCAGCCAGGTCAGAACATTCTTGGAGCACCTTCAAGTCTTATCGCTGGGCAGCCCAGTGCTGAGTGGTGCTGTGGTGGCAGCGCCTGACTTCTGGCGTAACAGCCGCATCGCTGGTCTGCTCCCTAAGGGGGTAGCACAGAGGCCAGGCAAAAGCTTCCCTGGGGCAGGCGAGGGGGGCAACAGCCAGCAACTGCACCAGCACACTCACATGACGTCACAAGGACGTGCCACTGCAGCCAATTACCGGGCAGCAGCCCTGGGAGAGATATGCCCAGTGGGAAGGGCCAGTGTGGACTGTGCCTTGCAGGGCGGAGTTGGGCCCAATGAGCTGCTCCTTGTCCTCTTGTCGTCCTCCAGGCTTCAGGGACGAGGCACCTACATGGGTGGGGGATGCCTCCTCCCAGCACAATGGGCTATGTCGTGGGCTTTGGTGGCAGTGGAAATCACGCCACTGAGGTGCCTTAGAGAGCTGCCTAAGCACTGCCCTGCCCCTGGGAATGCCTCCGCCTGTGCTAGCATGGGGGGCACATCGCCAGGCCCATGGAGCTGAGCTGCAGCAAAGCCACATCAAGGGACAGCTGCTGCGGCACCACTCAGGGATACTGTCTCCAGCAAGCAGCAGCACTGCTTTGGGACTGGCTGGCGTAGTGCCTACCTGGCTGACTTTCTGCTCCCCCCCTCTTAGGAAGGGGGCACTGCTCTTGGGGTAGATACTCTGCATGGCAACAGTACATGGTCATTCGTGAAGTGGGCTGCAGTTCAAACAACCAACCATAAAGCTGTGTTTGCCACCTATCAAGAGCCAGTTTGGTGTAGTGGTTAAGTGTGCGGACTCTTATCTGGGAGAACCGGGTTTGATTCCCCACTCCTCCACTTGCACCTGCTGAAATGGCCTTGGGTCAGCCATAGCCCTGGCAGAGGTTGTCCTTGAAAGGGCAGCTGCTGGGAGAGCCCTCTCCAGCCCCACCCACCTCACAGGGTGTTTGTTGTGGGGGAGGAAGGGAAAGGAGATTGTGAGCCGCTCTGAGACTCTTCGGAGTGGAGGGCGGGATACAAATCCAATATCTTCTTCTTCTTCCTTCCCTCACACATACACACACTGCTTACGACACATCCACTGCAAAAAGAAACCACAGGCAGACCAGGAGCAGACTATCTTTCTGTGTTCAAGAATAAATAGGAGCAAATGGGGCCCCGCAAAACTTGTGGGGAGGGGGATCCCATCTCCCCCCCCATTGCTGAGCCTGTGGGGGAGTCCTGTGGTGGCAGCAGCAGCCCAAGGAGCTCCCAGCATCCCCCAGGGCTCCTGAAATACGCCTCATTTGCACTGAAGTTTGAGAGTGAAGCCATGTGAGACGGATGAGTTGTTTTTGGATGATGAAAGCTGTTGCTGGAAAAAGCTTGAGTGAAACAGGAAGTTAGACAGGTAAATCCTGTCGCACTTCGTACTACGGGCTAATGATTAGTATGCCGCTGTGGGATTTTCTGTGCAGGCCAGGGAAAGGATTTATTTCAGTGGATGAACTGCATGTGTTTACCATGCAGTCCACACTTTTACTGAAGGCTTGGTGCCGTATACAAATAAAATTGGACTTGATTCCTTGACTTTATTGATGAAATATATAAGGGGTTTTTTTGCAAAGAGCTATTTTTCAGGCCGTTTATCCACGGAGCCTTGGGCTTCTCTCCACAGGGGCACAGGAGGCCAGCCTCTGAAGCACCCCTGCACGCACGTAACTCCCATCTGCACTGGCGTAACGGGACTCAGACTGGCATAACTGGCGTTTACGCCAACGTAGGAGTTCGTCTGCTTCCAGAGGACTTTCACCGCCACCCCTTGGGACTGTGCTGCTAAACCCTCCCCCATTTTTCTCATTGACAGATTTTTCTGCAAACCTGGAAAGTTTAGCCTTCATGTGCCCCTGATCTGAGGATTTAGCTATCTGCAAATGGGGGCCATTGGTGGCTATTAGAACATTAGATCTAGTGGCCAAAAGGAAGATTATTGTCCAAAAGCTAAAGCAGTAGGAAGCAAAGAACCACCCATTTCAATTCAAGCAGCAAAGCAACCTGTGCTGTGGAAGCCATCTTCACTGGCCCTCAGGGAAGTGCCAGGTGAGGCAGCCGCCACCCACACAAGACTTCAAGCACTGGGAGACTTTGGAAAACAGAGTTCCATAGTATTTTGGGAGGGACGGTGGCTCAGTGGTAAAGCATCTGCTTGGTAAGCAGAAAGTCCCAGGTTCAATCCCCGGCATCTCCAAAAAAGGGTCCAGGCAAAGAGGTGTGAAAAACCTCAGCTTGAGACCCTGGAGAGCGGCTGCCAGTCTGAGCAGACAATACTGACTTTGATGGACCGAGGGTCTGATTCAGTATAAGGCAGCTTCATATGTTCATATATATATGTTCATTTTAAAACATTTGTGCCACTTACTTTGCATCGGATTTGTTTCTTATTGGGATAAAGTTTGCTCTTGTAATTTAAAATGACATGGACTTTCTTTGTATCAGATCCACAAATATCAGGTCCTGAGGAAGGAGAACACAGTTTACTTCCCCTGCACCATTTTCAGATTTTGGTAGGCTCCCTGCCACACTCCTCCCGCCCCCCCCCCCTTCGAAGTCTCAAGGGCTGTGAGTCTCAAGGACTACATGCTACACTGCTGTAGCTCAAGGTTTACGCTGGACACAAACTGGCAGCCGGCTAGGCCTACCCAGCATCAGTGCTACACAGGCAGAGAAGTGGGGGAGACTGCGACATGCTATGAGTCAGCTGTTGATGCCTTTCCTGCCCCAGGCTGCCCTCCCAATGCTGGTTAACCTACAGCAAACCCTGGTATAATCCGCAGAGGCCCAGGAGAGCCGTGGGGCTCTTGCAAAAGGTAAAGGTCTTCCCCTGTGCAAGCACCAGTCGTTTTCGACTCTGGGGTGACCTTGCTTTCACAACATTTTCACGGTGCCCCATCTCCCCCCACTCAGATGCTAAACCCATAGCCTTGTAACCTGCCCCTAGTCGCCAATCACAATCACTGCATACATCCCAGCCAGGAGATCAATAACTCAAACAAGTCCCAGGTTCAATCCCCGGCATCTCCAAAAAAGGGTCCAGGCAAAGAGGTGTGAAAAACCTCAGCTTGAGACCCTGGGGAGCGGCTGCCAGTCTGAGCAGACAATACTGACTTTGATGGACCGAGGGTCTGATTCAGTATAAGGTATAAGCACGGAATCACCGCAGCCTATGACAGACACACCAGAGCGCTGAGCCTGGCACTTTAGTAGTGACAACCGCACCTAATAGGCCCAAAGTACCCTAAAGCAGGGGTCTCCAACCCCCGGTCCGTGCCTTGTTAGCAACTAGGCCGCAGAGTGAGGTAGAGCAGCCCCCCACCCCTTTTACCAAAGAGGCAGCACAGCCCTGTCACCCCTTTTGTCCACCCGGGACCCAGGTAGATGAAAGAGGCGGTGCGGCTTTGCTCCAAAGCACCACCTCTTTCATCCGCCCAGGTCCTGGGCAGGCGGAAGGGGCAGCGTGGCAGCAACCTTCGCCTACAAAAGGTCAAGGTCTTCCCCTGTGCAAGCACCAGTCGTTTTCGACTCTGGGGTGACGTTGCTTTCACAACATTTTCACGGCAGACTTTTTACGGGGTGGTTTGCCATTGCCTTCCCCAGTCATCTACGCTTCCCCCCCTGCAAGCTGGGGACTCACCTGACCAACCTCGGAAGGATGGAAGGCTGAGTCAACCTCGAGCCAGCTACCTGAACCCAGCTTCCACTGGGATTGAACCCAGGTCATGAGCAGAGGGGTCCGACGGCAGTACTGCAGCTTTAACACTCTGCACCATGGGGCTCTTGCAAAAGGTAAAGGTAGTCCCCTGTGCAAGCACCAGTCGTTTTCGACTCTGGGGTGACCTTGCTTTCACAACATTTTCACAGCAGACGTTTTATGGGGTGGTTTGCCATTGTCTTCCCCAGTCATCTATGCTTCCCCCCCAGCAAGCTGGGGACTCATCTGAACGATCTCGGAAGGATGGAAAGCTGAGTCAACCTTGAGCCAGCTACCTGAACCCAGCTTCTGCCGGGATCGAACTCAGGTCGTGAGCAGCCTACTCCTCATTTTAAAATCCGGGGGGGGGGGGGGGAGGGACAGGGTGTGGGGGCAATCTGGAGCAGCAAAAACCCCAGCACCTCCCCCCCCACCTCACACCAGTCCATGGGAAAACTGTCTTCCACGAAACTGGTCCCTGGTGCCAAAAAGATTGGGAGCCACTGCCCTAAAGAGAGAATGAAACATTGGTTTACCTTTGGCGAGGTAAAGTCATCCACAGCTATTAGGTCACGCCCCCTTTCACTCCAGGCAGGGCTATGCCTTCTGGGATCCAGAGGGAGTGTCCTTCTAGGCATAAAGAAGCCAAGCTCCAAAACAATGAATTCCCATACAAAACATGACTTTTAACCAGATAAGAACAACTTTAATGGACAAATGTAACCATCATAGAGAAAAAACAGGCAACTAAGTTAACGAAGTTACAACAACTCTCCTGGGGTGGGAAATTACTGGATGACTTTGCCCCGCCGAAGAGAAGGAACTTTCAAGTTATCCAACGTTTTGTTCTCCTTCGGCGGAGGAAGTCATCCGCAGTGGTTATATACAAAAGCTGAATCACCAACTGGGTGGCTCAATCTACAGGATCTTACTCCAGAATCTGTTGCAAGAACCTGCCTGCCCAAACTGACTGCTGTTTATCTATCTTGTAATGCCTGACAAAAGTGGGGAAGGAAGACCAAGCTGCTGCCCAACATGCTTCTTCCACTGGAGCACTTACAGCTGAGGCCACAGAAGCAGCAGCTGACCTGGTTGAATGGGCCGTGATCCTGGAAGGGATTCTCTACCCTCGAGTCTCTTCGGTTTCCTGTGTGTGCAGTCTGACTGGCAAAGCAATGGCCGATTTTGTGACCTTCTCGCCCAAGTTATGACTTCCTTCCCTGAGACACGAGCAAAGCATCCGACAGTCTGAATCTAGAAGTTCTATTGATGTAGACACAGAGATGTTGGTTGTTTGTCTCATTGCATGCACTGGACCCATCCATTATATTCCAATGCATTCTTTTTCGTACTGGCAAACTTAAATGACGTTTATAATGTATGCTAGATATTAAAAAGTGAATTAAGTAACAAGAACACTTCTGAGAAAATAGTTCTCAGTTTAACCCAGACTTAAAGAGCCAGACAGCAATTAACAGATTGCTTTTATTGCCCTGTAGCACCTTCTTCAATTCTGATGTGTTAACTGCCTCTTTTGTTTTCCTAGGCAGATGCTATCCATAGAATCATACAGTTGGAAGGGACCTCTAGGGTCATCTAGTCCAACCCCCTGCACAATGCAAGAAACTCACAAACACCTCCCCCTAAATTCACAGGATCTTCATTGGTGTCAGATGGCCATCTAGCCTCTGTAGGAAAACCTCCAAGGAAGGAGAGCCCACCACCTCCCAAGGAGGAAGCCTGTTCCACTGAAGAATCGTTCTAACAGTCAGGAAGTTCTTCCTAATGTTGAGCCGGAAACTCTTTTGATTTAATTTCAAGCCATTGGTTCTGGTCCTACCTTCCGGGGCCACAGAAAACAATTCCACACCATCCTCTATATGACAGCCCTTCAAGTACTTGAAGATGGTGATCATATCACCTCTCAGTCGCCTCCTCTCCAGGCTAAACATCCCCAGCTCCTTCAACCTTTCCTCATAGGACTTGGTCTCCAGACCCCTCAACATCTTTGTCGCCCTCCTCTGGACTCGTTCCAGCTTGTCTATATCCTTCTTAAATTGTAGTGCACAAAACTGAACACAATACTCCAGGTGAGGTCTTACCAGAGCAGAGTAAAGCGATACCATCACATCACGTGATCTGGAAACTATACTTCTGTAGATACAGCCCAAAATTGCATTTGCCTTTTTAGCCACCGCATCACACTGTTGACACATGTTCAGCATATGATCCACTAAGACCCTTAGATCCTTTTTGCACATACTACTGCTAAGACAAGTCTCCCCCATCCTATAGCCATGCATTGGCTTTTTCCTACCTAAATGCAGAACTTTCCATTTATCCCTGTTAAAATTCATTTTATTGATTTTAGCCCAGTTTTCCAGCCTGTCAAGGTCATCCTGTATCCTGTTTCTGTCTTCTTCTGTGTTTGCAACCCCTCCCAATTTAGTATCATCTGCAAATTTAATAAGCATTCCCTCTGTTCCATCCAAATCATTGATAAAGATGTTGAACAAAACAGATCCCAGGACAGATCCTTCAGGCACTCCACTTGTCACTCCTCTCCAAGAGGATGAGGAACCATTCACAAGCACTCTTTGGGTGCGATCTGTCAACCCGTTACAGATCCACCTAACGGTAACAGGATCCAAACCACATTTTACCAACTTGTCAACAAGGATAGTATATGAAACTTTATCAAAAGCCTTACTGAAATCAAGATAAACGATGTCTACAGCATTCCCCTGATCCAGCAAGGTAGTCACTTTCTCAAAAAAAGAGATCAGGTTAGTCTGACATGACTTGTTCCTGAGAAAACCATGCTGGCTCTTAGTAATCACATCCATTCTTTCTAAATGTTCCAGGACTGACTGTTTGATGATTTGTTCTAAAACTTTTCCAGGTATAGACGTCAAGCTGACGAGTCGGTAGTTACCTGGATTGTCTTTTTTTCCCCTTCTTGAAGATGGTGACAACATTTGCCTGCCTCCAATCTTCCAATCCTTTCCTGTTCTCCAAGAATTCTCAAAAATAATAGCCAGAGGCTCAGAAATTACATCCGCAAGCTCTTTTAGAACCCTTGGATGCAATTCATCTGGCCCTGAGGACTTAGTTTCATTTAAAGAAACTAGGTGTTTATGTACTACCCCTATGCTGATCCTAGGTTGGAACTTCAGACCCTCCTTCTATGTTCTGTTTTTGCCACATTGAGCACTGTTTCCCTCAGAAGAGAAGACTGAAGAAAAGTAAGAATTGAGCAGTTCCGCCCTCTCTTCATTACCTGTTACATTTTCACTTTCTTGCCCTCGCAATGGGCCTACCATGTCCTTGCTCTTTTTCTTACTCTGAACATAAAAAAGAACCCTTTTTTGTTGTTTTTAGCATCTTTGGCCAGCCTAAGCTCATACTGAGCTTTAGCTTTCCTAACTTTTTATCTACAAGCATTGGTGATTTGTTTGTATTCATCCTTGGTTATAAGGCCCTCCTTCCAATTCCTAAAGGAGTCTTTTTTATTTCTCAAGTCTTTAGAGGGCTGTTTATGGAGCCACTTTGGCTTCTTTAGAGAGCCAGTTTGGTGTAGTGGTTAAGTGTGCAGACTCTTATCTGGGAGAACCGGGTTTGATTCCCCACTCCTCCACTTGCACCTGCTGGCATGGCCTTGGGTCAGCCATAGCTCTGGCAGAGGTTGTCCTTGAAAGGGCAGCTGCTGTGAAAGCCCTCTCAGCCCCACCCACCTCACATGGTGTCTGTTGTGCGGGAGGAAGGTAAAGAAGATTGTGAGCCGCTCTGAGACTCTTTGGAGTGGAGGGTGGGATATAAATCCAATATTTTCTTCTTCTTCTTTAGGCTTTTTCCAATTTTTCTTCTCATAGGAATCATCTGTGATTGCGCTTTCAGTATTTTGCTTTTAAGAAACTCCCACCCCTCCTGAACCCCCTTCCTCCTAAGTATTTCTGACCATGGGATTTTACCCAGCATAGTTCTAAGTTTTTCGAAGTTTGCCTTTTGGAAGTCCAACCTATAAGTCTGACTACGTATAGCTTTCCCCTTCCCTAAGACTGTAAATTCCAAAATCACATGGTCACTACTGCCCAGGTCACTATTCCCACTTCTTCAATCAATTCTTCCTTGTTCGTGAGAATCAAATCCAAGATAGCAGATCCCCTTGTTTCCTTCTTCACTTTCTGGAAAAGGAAGTTGTCAGCAAGACAAGTCATTTTTAGCAGAGTTGGACTTCCAACAGATGTCCGGGTAATTGAAATCTCCCATAATCACTGTATCCTTTCTCTTGGAGAACTTTCCAATCTGCTGTACAAGTATCTCATCCAAGTCCTCTGCCTGACTTGGTGGTCTATAGCAGACCCCAGAATAATATCACTGTTATTTCTTACTTCTTTTATTTTTACCCAGAGACTCTCAACTGAGCTGCCATGCTCAGATTCACATATTCCCTCACAAGTATATACCTCCTCCACATATACTGCTATGCCTCCGCCCTTTCTCATTTGCCTGTCCCTTTTAAGTTGTAAGTTGTACCCCTGAATCCTAATATTCCAGTTGTGTCATCCCACCAAGTTTCAGTAAGGCCTATTATGTCATAGTCTCCTTCCTTTATTAGGACTTCCAGTTCCTCCTGTTTGTTTCCCATACTCTCTGTATTAGTGTAGAGACATCGGAATCCACGTTTTATGCATCCTGAGGGTTTAGTTTCCGTACAGCCTGCAAGTTCACATTACCTAGCGTATGCACCACTCTTTGCAAATCTTTAATGTCTTTATCCCCAGTTTCTGGCATCATACGAGGCTTTGAATTATTGTCTCGCTCCCCCCTACAATTTAGTTTAAAGCCCTCCTTATTAGGTTAGTAAGGCTGTTACCAAACACCCTTTCCCCTGCCGTTAGGTGCAAACTGTCTCCCGATAGAAGACCACCATCTCGAAAGTGTAAGCCATGGTCCAGAAATCCAAATCTTTCCTGACAACACCATCGACGTAGCCAGTTGTTTATTTGAAGTATTCTTCTTTCTTGTCCTAAACCACGGCCTTCAACAGGAAGCACTGACGAGAACACAACCTGTGCGCCCAGCTCCTTCACCTCCTGAGCAAGAGCCACATAGCCACATCTTTTCAAATACATTCAGGGCTATGACGGGCAGTATCGTGCCTCCAGCCCCTGTATCTTTCCCTGTATCCAGACCAAATGTCCTTTCAATTTGTTAATTTCACTTTTTTGCTATTGTATTATAACTTTGCAAAAGAGCCCCGTGGCGCAGAGTGGTAAAGCTGCAGTACTGCAGTCAGAGCCCTCTGCTCACAACCTGAGTTCGATCCCAGCGGAAGCTGGTTCAAGTAGCCGGCTCCAGGTCGACTCAGCCTCCCATTCTTCCAAGGTCGGTCAAATGAGTACCCAGCTTGCTGGGGGGAAAGCGTAGAGGACTGTGGAAGGCAATGACAAACCACCATGTAAAAAGTCTTCCGTGAAAATGTTGTGAAAGCAACATCACCCCAGAGTTGGAAACGACTGGTGCTTGCACAGGGGGCTACCTTGACCTTTTTATAACTTTGTACCATTCTGCATGTGGGTTAACCACTGCCCACCAGTTATATGTAGCTCTGCTCACTGTGCACCATTTCTTTGTCTGATGAAGTATATATGCATATGAAAGCTGACATTCTGAATAAAAGTTTGTGGGTCTTAAAGGTGCTACTGGTCTCCAACTTTGTTCTATGTAAACCGTCTGGTATATCTGCTGCTTCTAGTTCTATCAGTCTTTCATTCGGGTTTTTTATCCAGTCTGAGATCCAAAGTAGGCAAGCTGCTTGATAATAACAGCTTAACATTAGGGAGAGCTAAATCTCCTCTCTTTTTTCCATCTTGTATGACTCTGAGCCAGTTTGGTGTAGTGGGGAGAGCCAGTTTGGTGTAGTGGTTAAGTGTGCGGACTCTTATCTGGGAGAACCAGGTTTGATTCCCCACTCCTCCACTCACACCTGCTGGAATGGCCTTGGGTCAGCCATAGCTCTGGCAGAGGTTGTCCTTGAAAGGGCAGCTGCTGTGAGAGCCCTCTCCAGCCCCACCCACCTCACAGGGTGTCTGTTGTGAGAGGAGAAGACATAGGAGATTGTAAGCCGCTCTGAGTCTCTGATTCAGGGAGAAGGGCGGGATATAAATCTGCAATTCTTTTTCTTCTTCTGAATCTGACCCTCGGTTTCTTACAGCTCCATAGGAAAGTGTTAATCTGTCTCTGCCAGTTTTTCAGGATCTAACTGTGTATCTTGATTGGTAACACCTGGAATAAAAAGTTGATTTTGGGTAAGACGTTCATTTTTATCGGAGAGATTTTCCCAAGCCAGAATAGGTTTAGATTAGACCATCTCTTCAGAGCTTCTTGAAAATTTCCCCCAAGCCTTTTCATAACTGTCATGAAAAAGTATTTCTTTGTCTCTGGACTTATTAATTCCCAGGTATCTAACTGAGTTCTTTGCCATATCACAACCAGTAGCCATGTTAATGTTATCTTCTTGTTTTGTTAAAAAGTTGAGAATCATTTTGGTTTTCCTCTTGTTAAATTTAAATCCTGAAAAGGAACCAAATTTTTTAATATGGTCCAGAACAAATTGTATTGAATTTTTGATTTGAAATTGGCAATATGAGATCATCTGCACAGCTCTTTAATTGGAATTCTTCTCCATCAGTTCTTAGTCTCTTGATGTTATGATCTTGTCTGATTTTAGAAGCAACAATTTCCATTGTGATAATAAGTAGCAATGGTGATGGGGGCAGCTTTGTCGTGTCCCCTTCTCTCTCTGAAACTCTGGTTGTAATAATATTGATGAGGCATCTTTTTCTTCTGAATCCCCTCCGGACCACTTCCCCTCCTCTTTCCCCAACTGCAGGGTCAGTGAGGTAACAACCGACCTGACAACTTCTCCATCTGACTTCTCCTCCTTGGAAGGCTGCCCGTCTTTCCCATTTTCTGTGTTCGTTTCTAAGGAAGGTGCAGAAGAAACAGAGGAGTCCTCCTTGGAGCCCAATCTAAGCTGTTCCCCTGAGCCTTTGGATCTGTGCTTCCTTGTTGGAGCCAGCATCAGAAGAGGCAGGAGAGTGCAAAGACAATGAGCTCCAATGTCTATTTTCCTGTCCCGCAGCCTGGAAATGCCCACTTCCGTCTTCTGGCTGCTGTGCCTTCAGCCTCCGGAGGAGCTTGCCACTCCGCTCTCCAGGCTTGTGCCACCCAATCAGTAGCCGGCTGAGAGAAAAGGGTGGGCATCCAGGGCACGGGATGTTTGTAGCCCCTGCAATCCCTGTGGGTCCTGTCTGTATGTGGGGGTTTTAACTCATGGGGAATCCATTCCAGGATATGAAGTGGCAAAGGAGCCCCCGGACAGTCCCTGCGGGTTTGGTGGAGGGTCTCCCCAGCAGCCAGTCTTGGTCTGGTGTGGCAAATCAGGAACTACTGGCCCAAAACCGCATGACTTGACCCAGCTGGAATGCCCTGAAATCTCCCGAGCAGAGTCCTGCCAGTCCCTGGAAGATCTGGGGTGATCCTCTGTGTCGGGACTTGCGTTTGGGAGGAAGCTGGTGTGCCCTTCCCTTCCTGCCTGCTCCTTCAGACATTCCAAAGTCCCCTCTTCTGTACCTGGAGACACAGGCCAGAGGGGCTTTGCCTTATGTTGGTGTCTCTTTTTAGGATCTTTTTTTGAAGTATTCTCCTCCATACTTGTTGGAAGTTCACCTTAGTGGGAATAAGAGCTTGGCTTGAATGACTTGCTGGGGCCGCAGTGCCATTCACACGAGAAGGACCATCCCTCTGCGTCCCAGAAATTTCCATAGCCCTGCCTGCAGTGAGAGGGGTACACAAAGAACAAACAACTGTGTAATACAAAGGTCTATAAACAATATAATCACCACAGAGGATAAAATCAGCAAAGGATTACGACATTCCTGTGCTGAAGTTATCCTCTGTGAGATTACCTGGAAAAGACATTGAAAGAATTATTGGACTATTTCCATTTAAGGCATTTAAGAATACTCACCTGTGCTATTCCTGGAATGAAAAAGGACACTTACCTGGTGGTGTGAGATGTATATTGACTGCACAAGAAAAACGGTCCTCATTGTTCCTTTTGATTTTTGGCAAATTATGTTAGTGTTGTAATGTTATGGTGATTATATTGTTTGTTTATAGAACTTTGTATTACACAGTTGTTTGTTCTTTGTATAGCTCTTCACTGTGTGCTGCTTGGTAGATAGTATTTGTATTGGAGTGAGAGGGGGCATGATCTACCAACCATGGATGACTTTCCCCACCAAAGGAGAACATTATAATTGCATTTGACTAGCACTGCTCTGCTCGGAACTCTGACAGGGTCTTCCCCAAGGATAAAGATGCCACAGGCGAGACCCTGGTGGGTGGTTGGGTGGGTGCATCAGGGTCTTAGGACAAGGGCAATCCATAATACAAGTTATTCCTCCTTTCTAGCATTAATCCAGGATTGGCATTGTCTACCAAGAAACTCTCTGGCACTATATTCCCATGGAATCATACTCAGAATCTAACGGGCACTTCTGGGGGAGGGTGGTGTCCCATTGGATTGATTTTAGAGAAACTCTCAGAAAACTGCACACTCATTTTGATAACTAGATAGCTTGTAATGTACAGGTTTAGACTTCCTCCACTTAGATGTTTACTCTACTTTCCCACAATTGGTTTACTCCACAGAGGCAACGTCTGATGTGGCTCTAAGGCAGTCAACTCACCAAACATGATAAAGTACTGCGATTCTCCACTCATGTTCTTTTGGTTCAGGTCAGAGGGAAATATTTTCACATAACCACCACCACAGTCTATCCTCTGTTCATGCTTTACTGTATACTGGATTACCAGAGGCCTTCCTTTATTACTGAATGGTTTAAACCGTGACGAAATAGCGTAAAATTTTAAATTTTCACTAGTTTGCAGACCTGCAGCACAAAATGAGGTATGTCAGATATGTGAATTGTAAACTATTTTATCAATCAATACCATTAAGCCCTTCATTATCTTGACCCCAATTCACTGGGGGTAAGGGGGGAGGTATTGGGAATTTCCCGCATTGTGCAGGGAGTTGGACTAGATGACCCTGGAGGTCCCTTCCAACTCTATGATTCAAAGTACTGTTTTTCTGCTTATGTAATACCATATGCTGCATGGTTTAACATGTTATGAAACATTTATGAAACAAAGCTGTCAACTGCAGTACTAGGGTTATTGCTAACGTTTATTCATTGTATTCATTATTGATTGCATTGATTTTCAAAGTAAGAAATGTGGGCTATAAATAAATGTAAATAAGTAAGTGTATTCATAAGAATGAACATAGCTCTGATCCAGGGGAGGGCCTAAAAACTGAGACTGTGATTAATATTTACAAATTGTCCCATCACACTGCAAAGGCAGAGGAAGCCATCAGTTTGCCCAAATACAGTCCTGGAAGAGGCCTGTGGCTGTTTATCAACCTGCAGCAAGGGGAGGGATGGTGGCTCAGTGGTAGAGCATCTGCTTGGGAAGCAGAAGGTCCCAGGTTCAATCCCTGGCATCTCCAAAAAAGGGTCCAGGCAAATAGGTGTGAAAAATCTCAGCTTGAGACCCTGGAGAGCCATGAATGGGGCTGTGGCTCAGTGGTAGAGCATCTGCTTGGGAAGCAGAAGGTCCCAGGTTCAATCCTGGGCATCTCCAAAAAAGGGTCCAGGCAAATAGGTGTGAAAAACCTCAGCTTGAGACCCTGGAGAGCCGCTGCCAGTCTGAGAAGACAATACTGACTTTGCTGGACCAAGAGTCTGATTCAGTATAAGGCAGCTTCATATGTTCCTATGTACAGAGACACCAGAACTGATGCTGCTTTGACAATTGTTCTTACATAGAATTCTCAAACCTTTATCTGCTTCTGGATCTCCATAAAAACTCCCGGCTGTCAACCTAAACTTTCCATAATTGGATTTATGCTGAGAAAGCACCCATCTCTCCTGCCATTTTGCTGTCATAAAACAGAAAACAGAAGCATGTCACTAGAGGTAAACTTGTGGCATTTAATGCTAAATCCCCCACAACAATTTTGTAGACGGGTACTAAAGCAAGAGGTAAGGGCAGCCCAAAGAAATGGCAGCAGCAGCAGCTTGAAACAACATTCTCAGTTTTTGTTGTGAGCCTTGGGAGGTGCCACTGGCCTCCTATTTTGTTTAGGGATGAAGCAGCCAAGTGGGGCAATTAATGACTGGTGGAGGTGGGCTCCTGCACCCCTGAGACCCCTTCCCCCCCCAATTAGCTAGGAGTGTACTTTAAAGGATTGTCTGCAGTCGTTTGTACTTGCCCTTCACCAGTGTGAGAGGCAAAGTCTTGGCTGAAAATCCATCGCACAAGAGAGACGGCCCGGATTAATCCAATGTTTTAATCAATCAGCATTTGAACGACAGCCAGTCGCTGTTTCCCCTGGCTCAGAGCCTACCACGATGGGTGGCTGGCCGGCCGTGTCCCTGTCAGCCTGGCTGGAGCAGGAGTCCAGCAGCACCTCAAAGACCCCCAAAGGGAGAAGGAGCTCTGCTGGGTCTCTGATCCTGCGAAGCCTGCAGAGAGAGGAGTGGCCTCTTGCAGCAGCAACAGGCAGCCACCAGGAGGACCACTTGTGGGGGGCACCTTCTGGCCCGCCCCCTCAGGGCCAACCGCGTAGTCTGCCTGGGGTTCCCAACTCCTGGAGATCTGGAAGAGGAAGCCTCGTGTGTATGTGCGTGCGTGTGTCTGGGGGGAGAAGCTCAGGGGGTCCACGGCACCCCTCCCCCCCAGCCATTCTCTGCAGAGAAGGAGAAGGGGCCCAGCTGGCCCCTGTGAGGGGGTTCCGGGAGACCTCCAGGCCCCACAGGAAGGGGGGTTGGGACCCTGTTGGCCCCCACCTCCGTCCAGGAACTGCTCCCGGAAGTAGAGGGCGGCGCGGGCGGGGGGCGGCAGGAGGAGGACGAGGAGGAGGCCTGGGAGCGGCGCCATCCGGCCACGGGAGGGGTGGGCAGCCAGGTTGCCAGGCAACGGCGGCGCTGGGAGGCCCGTTTCCGGCACGCGCCGGGAAGAGCCGGGCGAGCCCTCGTGACGTCGCCGTCTCGGATTGGCCGCCGGGAGAGCGCGGCGGAAGGCAGCGTTGGTTACCAAGCGACCGCCAGGCGCCCGGGCGGGGCGGGGCTTGTTGCTTTGGGCCGCGGGCCGCGTGACGTCGGGCGGGATGGAGGCGGGAGGAGGGCCGCCGTCGCCTCCCGGCCGGTTCTTGAAGGCGCCGCAGCAGAGACGCGCCGGGCCTCCTCCTCTCCCTGCCCCTCCGGCGGGGGCGCGCGGGGGGCGGGCGGGCGGCCTCCTGCGGCGGTTGGCCGAACTCGAGCGGCGGGTGGAGACGAGGCGGATTCGGCGGTGGCAGCAGGAGGAGGAGGAGGAGGAGGTGGGCGGCTTGGCGGGGAAGGGAGAAGAGACCCGGAACCCCCGGCTGGGCACTAGCCTGCGGGCTCCCACGCCTTCAGGGGCCCCGGGCCGGGCTTCCCCCCAGCCAGCAGGTGGGCCCGACCGGTCGCCCCCCAGTCTGTCTCTCCCCCACAGCTTCGTCAAAGGGGCTGCAGCGGGGCCCTGGGTGGTGGGACGGGCGCTCCGACCCTCACACCGTTTGCAAGCGGGATCCCAAGATTTTGCCTGCCTAGGGTACATCCGGCCTTGCCAGGAGCTGCAGTGGGGTGCTGGAGCCCGGGGAGGCGGACCCACCTTCCCTGCAGGGTGCAGAAAGGAAGCACCGAAAGGGACGTTGGAGTCCCACAAGGACAAGCTTTTGTGCACAAGAGAGCTTCAGCCCGGCATTAGCGCTGCCAGTCTTCAAGGGGCTCAGCTAGATGCAGACTTTCTGCTGCGGCTGCCCCCTGGCGCCCCACCTGAATCCACTGAAAGGAAGGGCTGGGTTGGGCTGGCTACTCCAGGGTCAGGGAGGCACCACCTTCTTCAGTTCTTTAGCAAAGCTGAATGTTAGTGACGTAAGGCCAAGCACCCCTTTTCTTCACTCCAGGTGCCTGCAACAGCCCCTCCTCCTTCTCTGCAGAGGCTCCTCCTTCAGAGTGGGGGGGCTTCGCCTTCCTTGCCTTCAATAGACAGTGACGGGCCTGCAAGGCCAGGGCATGGGAGATCTCTCTCCCAGGGAAGCAGCCTCAGCTCTCTGGATGAGCTCTTCTGCGGGGCTGCCCACAGCCACGTCTCCTCCAGCAGCGGTGAGTCCCCCAGGTCCAGCAGGAAAGGAGAGGCCCAGGTGGCCCCCTATCAGGGGAGGGCTCTGCTCTTTCAGCAGATCCTTGCAGGGAGGGCAAAAGCAGCAGCAGGGCGGGCAAGGGTGGGCCCTTGGGTCCAAAAGGGGAAGTGGCAACTGGGGAGAAGGGCCGATTTCTCACAGGGCTTTTCATGCAGTGAAGCCATGCAGCCATCACTGGCAGTCAGCCAACCCTCAAAAACCCTTTCCCTGCTCATTCCAAAGGAAGTGGGAAACTCTGCCCTAGAGGCAGCCACAGCCTTAGCCCAAGCAAAGCAGGGGGAGAAGAGAGTCTGGGGATGGGGGCCAGGCTCCAGTGCCTCCAGAGGGAGGGAGGGGGCTGGCCATGGCAAGGGACAACCTCTCTCTCTCTCCCCCCCCTCCAGATTTCCAAGTGAATGTCTTGAGCCTTGCCGACTTGGCTCCCAGGCTGGCTAGCCAGAAGGAAGGGTTAACGGAAGAAGAGGTAAGGCCCCCTTTGCCCCATTGTCTTTGCGGGGCGCAGGGTTTGGGGCTCCCAGATGGAAGAGGGACTTCAGGCCTACAGAAAGAGTGCAAAAGAGGATTGCCACAAGGGCATGCTTTGGGACAGCATTCACAAGCAGCGACCATCACTTCTTTAGGTGGGGAGTGTCTCCTTCACAGCAACAGACTCCTTTCTGTTGCAGGATTAAAGGTTCCTGTTGCAAGGAGTGGGACCTGTTTTGTATTTGGTGGTCTGCTCTGTCCCCACCTGTCGTATCTACACTTGTGCTTGTGTTTTGCCCCCTAGGCAACAGCAATGGAGACATCTGGATGTTTGAGTTTTGCTGACCCCCAAAGCGTCTTTAAGTCCCTGAGTGCCACAGCGGGGGGGAAAGCTGCTGCAGCTATGGAGGAGGACCCGGGGGAAGAAACAGAGATCTCTGAGCAGTTGGGCGGAAGTTCTGTGGAGTGTTCCAGTGGCGAGCAGAACCCCAGTAGTGCCCAGTACTCTGAAGACTTTGGCTCACTGGCTGAGGACACACCCAGGCTCTCCTCCTCCTCAGAGAATTCGCATCGGGAGGGGCTGGATGCCTCTCTGGAGGCTGGGCTCTCTGCTCCCTCTTCTCCCTGCCTGCCTCCAATGGGCAGGAGGATCCCTATGAAAGATGTGGCTGTGCAGACTGGTAGCTCCTCCCTCCCACCTCAGGGGCTGAAAAGTAAGTCTGGCAGGGGGGCGGGGCTGTGTCCTATCGTCAGTCCAGGGAGCAGCCTGTTGTTTTGGTCTTCCCCACAGCTGCTGCTGCTGCTCTTGACTGGATGGTTGGAGGCCCCAACGCCCACCAGACTGTGAGCATGGAAGCCCTGGAAGGTACTGCCCGGCTGGCCATGCCTCCACCACTGCTTTGGCCACACCCTTTCCGTGGCACAAATACAAGGGGCTGGTGTTTGGCCTAGCCCAGAAAAATGCACTGCATTGGAGTTCGTGGGACATGTATTCCTTGCTGGGTGTTTTGCTTGCGGCTGACCTTCAGTCCTCCCCTGGAAAGCGCTGTCTCCCAGGGCGGGGTTACACAAACCCTGGCGGGGGGAGATGTTGAACTTGTGCCAAGCCCCGCTGTGTAACCCTTTCCACCAAGTGATGCCCCAGGGAGGAAGACGGGAGGGAGGACCTGCAGTCCGTGAAGGAACCCTTCCGTAGACCATACTGGCTCACAGGGGGTTGGGCAGGGGCACTGTCTGGATGGGGAGGAAGGCTCACGCTAGCCTGCAGCCAGGATTTCTCTCAGGCCGGCGCTGGGTCTCCTGTTTGCAGAACTGACATCATACAGACCTGCCGTATCAGCCTTAAATGACACGTTAAAGCAGAACTTGCTACTTATCCAGCAGTTTGTCAAGGCTAGCCGCCACCTTCATTTGTCTTTCGTGGCCCTGCTGGAGGAGGAGGAATTCCACTACCACACCCTGGAAGAAGCCAAGAGGGTAAGATTTGCTGACAGGCCTTTTGGTGGGAGGAGGAGAGGATAATTTTTGCCTCAAGAAGCCAAGAGAGCCTTACACCACTTGACTGCAGGAGGCCTTTAGAATTACCCTGCATAGCAGGTTTCCCTGGTGGAATGTAAACTTCTTAAAAACATATTTTTTTAAAAAAATTACCACTTTCTTAATCTGGAACAGTCTTAGCGACAGGTATTCTCTGCTTTTTCTCTCAACAACTGACTCCCTTATTATAGCAATTAAAAGCTGATAGGTACAAATATAGTACAACTTATTCTTCTAAACATTCAGTAACTGGCACCTCTCTTTCCAAGTCATCTGATAGGGAGTTGTTTTGGGAGTCGGAATAGGGAGGCCTCAGGCCCCCTGGGCTGTTTGGGCAGCTTTGTGCCCTTTCTGCCCTCCCAAGTCCCTGCTAGGGGGGGATCTGGCCACCGAGTAATGCTTTGAGTAATGCTCAAAGAGCCCTCAGCTGTCCGGTTTGGCGGCAGGAACAGGGTGGCCTCAAGCCCCCTGGGCTGTTTGGGCAGCTTTGCGACCTCCTTTCTGCTCTCCCGAGTCCCTGCTAAGCGAGGAGTGAGGCTCCGAGGGTCCTCGGCTGTCTGGTTTGGCAGGTCTCTTGTCTGCTCTGGCTGCAGCAGCACCTTCTTGTCCTCTCGTTCTGGAGGGACTAAGGCTGCTCTTGCCCACTCTATTGCTGGCAGGGGCCTTGGGAGTGCTGTGAGCGCTGCCACTTCCTGCCCATCCTGGCTTCTGAAGCCGTGCTGGGAAAAGGATCTGGAGCCTTGGGCTGCAAAGGTTAGGGCCTCTGGGACAGAAGGGCCGCTCCCCCCCCCAGGCCTTGGCAAGAGGCAGCTCTCCGACTTCCACTCTACCGGAAGGCAGGCATGTGGTGGGGGAGCAGCTCTGAAGGCTTTCGGATGCCACATCCTTTTCAGTCCTGAGTTTGAGATGATCTCTGTTGAAAGGTGGGCAAGGGGCAGTCATTTGTGTCGATATTGTTAGATCTACTGATGGCCTTTGAACTCAGTTGACATTACCAGCTTCCACTGCCATCCTTAGCAGCTGGGATATGGAGCTGGTATGAGGGCTTTGCTGTTTAGGTGCGAGAGTGTCTTCCCAGCTGTTTTTGGCTTGCTCACTCTTTTCTTCCACACAGCTGACATGGCCACACCAAATTATGCTTTTCTAACCTTGTAGTTGGGCACTGTAGCGCTCTGGGTAGGAACAGCCTAGACTCTGCAGCTGGTTCAGAACATGCCAGCTTGAGCACTGTTGTGGAGGAAGCTGTTGGGAAGAATTGCAATAAAAAAGGCCAACGCCATGCTGGGAATTATTAGGAAGGGAATTGAAAACAAATCAGCCAGTATAATAATGCCCCTGTATAAATTGATGGTGTGGTCTCATTTGGAATACTGTGTGCAATTCTGGTCACCGCACCTCAAAAAGGGTATTATAGCATTGGAAAAAGTGCAGAAAGGGCAAATAGAATGATTAAAGATTTGGAACACTTTCCCTATGAAGAAAAGTTAAAACGCTTGGGGCTCTTGAGCTTGGAGAAACGTCGACTGCGGGGTGACATGATAGAAGTTTACAAGATAATGCATGGGATGGAGAAGGTAGAGAAAGAAGTCCTTCCTTTCTCAAAATACAAGAACTCACGGGCATTCAATTAAATTGCTGAGCAGTCGGGTTAAAACGGATAAAAGGAAGTCCTTCACCTAAAGGGTGATTAACGTGGAATTCACTGCCACAGGAGGTGGTGGCGGCTACAAGCATAGCCAGCTTCAAGAGGGGATTGGATAAAAATATGGAGCAGAGGTGCATCAGTGGCTATTAGCCACAGTGTGTGTGTATGTGTACATATATATTTTGGCCACTGTGTGACACAGAGTGTTGGACTGGATGGGCCACTGGCCTGATCCAACATGGCTTCTCTTATGTTCTTATGTCTGAGGAGCTCTGGCGGCTCAAGTTCAGGCCCTGACCCATCTCCAGCCCTGCCCTGCCAAGCACAGGCGAAGTGCTGTCCCCACCTCCACTCTGGTTGCAGACACTCCCAGGAGATGGCCCGGCTGAATAGTCTTTCCCTCACCGCAACCATTCTGGGCAAATATGGGAGGCAGCTGCTGCAACATCCCTCCCCCCGATCCTGGTCACACTGGGCATTAGTCATCCAGTCTGCTTGAGAAGAACCCATCTGTGGATGGAGGAAGGGGACTCCAGAAACCTTGCACTGAACGCCAGCCTTCTCCCATCAGAGCTGCTGCTGGGGGGCGGGGGGCAGAATCCCAGTGTCTGAGGCCTGGGGGGCGCTCAAGTCACCCAACGTGAGACTGAGTGCAAATGGGGGAGGGGCTGGTCCCCCCCCTGGAGGCCTCGCCCATGGCAGCAGCCCCACCCTGGAGGGGGTCTTCACTCGCAGGGCCTGCCTCACTCAGGCTCCCCACCTCTTCTGTTCCCTTGCAGTACATTGACCACCACAAGTGCCCACCTCTGACCCTGGAGCAAGCTTTGCACGAGCTGGAAGAAGAGAAGCAAGCGGCTGGTTAGACCTTCGGGACAGGAGAAGCGGAGGCAGACAGCAAGACCACCTCCAAAACGACTGCATGGGGGGCTCTGCAGCAGGGGAGGGACACCCTGAATGGCAGCAGAAGAGGCGGTTATCAACCCCCCCCCCCCGCCCCGGGACTTCAGGCTGGCCAGTGGAAGGGCCACTGAGCTGCAGGCCACATCCTTCACGAACAAGACAGCCAAGCCGGGAAAGGTGGTTCTGGGGCCGCTTCCCTTCCCCTTCTGCAAATAAAGCCCAGTCCTCAGATAACAAAAGAGTCTGTTTATTAGAAGGCAACAGCACCCAGGACAAGATGGCAGCCGACCCGCTGGGGCTTCACAGCTGCTCACGTCTACAGGAGGGAGGGGCTACTTCAAAGAGAAGAGCTGCAGGGGAGGGGAGGGAGGTCTCCACGTTCAGTTGCTAAGAAAGGAAAGCTTTCAGGAGGCAGTTTCTAGGAACGCTTTGGGGGGTGGTGGTGGAGCCTACAGCACTCCCTCCGGTTTCCATTGGGAAGGTGTGTTCGGAAACGCCAAAGAACTCCATGCCTTTCAGAGCAGTAAATGCCCCCCCTCCTCCTCCGGCTGCAGCGATGGGGGGGCTCTCTCCGCTCCCATTAGCCTGAGGGAGGAAAGGGCTGTGTAAGAGAGGAGGAAGGACAGCGCCCCCCCCCCTTCAGCACAAGCCGCCAGGGGAGGGAGGGGGGCATTCTGTGGGGCTTCTCAGCTTTAGGGATGCTTGGGGGGTGGGTGGGTCTGCTGTGGTCCAGGAGCCCCACTTACTTTCGTCTCTGGCCTTCATGCGAGCGATGAAGGAGTAGCTCTTGTTCCTCCGGTAGTTTTCGTAGGGGTCGTCCAAGGCCACGCCCACCCCCTTGTACTGATCCCACTTGTCTCGGATGTCTCCCCCTTTGATGGGATCCTGGATTCCCTGCTCCTTGGCCCCCAAGCCCCCAGAGCCACTCCACCCTGGAACACAACAAAAGCACAGGCCAATCGCAGCAGGGGAAAGAAGGCCCGCCCTCCTCCCCTCCCTGGCCCTCAGGGACAGAAGCAGAAAAGGCCACTCCAGGCAGCAGCGTGAGATTCCCCCCAGGGAAGGTCCGGCCTCAGAGGGACCAGCAGGCACAACCCCTTGACCTGAACCCCCAGGGAGGAGAGGGGGGGACAGACCAGAGGAAGCCGCCCAGGTGGAGCTTCCTGCAGCTAAGCAGTCAGAGGGGGCTGTGGTTGAAGTCTTGGGCTGGGATCTCCGAGGCCCAGGTTCGAATCTCCCCTCTGCCCTGGAAACCGCCTTCTCTCTCTCCACCCTCTCACAGGGGTCTTGTGAGGATGAAATGGAGGCCAGGAGGGCGAGGTCAGCCGCCAAGGGCAGCTCTACAGAAATGGGCTGGACATAGGAAGCCGCAGCCTCCCCAAAGAGGGAAGGGGGAAATTAACCCACGGATGACGCAGGGCCCAGCCAGAGTGGTCCTTCAGGACAGTCAGCTGACCCATCCCCCTCATTGAGGCAACTAGTGGGGACGCTGCCCCACAGGGATGAGCGTAGGGTGGCCAGCTTCCCTCTTGACAGCCACAGGAGTACTGGCAGCTCCGAGTTCAGGTCCCATCTGCAGCCCCCTGAGCCCTCCAGCTAGCTGCAGCCCAGACCAAGTGCTGTCCCTGCACTCCACTCCGTTCTGCAGACACCGCCCCCCCCCCCCCCCCCCCGGCTGAACGGTCTTTGCTTCACCACAACCATTATGGGCAAAGAGGCCAGCTGCCACCTCCCACAGACCCTGCCCATGCTGGGAAGAATCCCTGGTCATCCAGCTTGTTTGAGAAGAACCCTGGAGGAGCAGGAGTGGGGAGCACAGGGTAGCGCTTGCAGGAGGCTGCAGGGGGAGTGGCTCTTCTGGCTCTGGCTCGGGGAAAAGCCGCCGGCAAGGATAGAGAGCAGCTCACCCATCTTCACGAGCATCTGGTGTCCTTTGTTTTCCTCCCCCAGCCTGGATTCCGAGACGTGACCCCCAGAGCTGGAGCCCAGCCCGGCCGAGGAACTACAGGGGCAAAGTCCCGGGTAAGGAAGGTCCAGCAGCTGAGGCGGGTGTCACGTCTCCCCCACCCCCCACCGCCTGCCTGCCCAGGACACCGGCCCGGCCCACTGGCTTGTGAGCACCCAGGCAGCCCCCTGGACTGGAAGCTGCTCGGGGATGAGCGGAGGAGAGGACTTACGGAGGCGTTTGGCTGCGAGATCGGGACCGGTGCCGCCTCCCAGGGGAGTAGGATTTGGAGCGGGACCTGGACCGTGAGCGGCTTCGAGAAGAGCGCGACCGGCTCCGGCTCCTGGAAAAGCAGAAAGCGACACAAAGTCCGTTCCCCCCTCTTGAGCACAGACAGCTTCCGAGGGCAGCTTCAGGTGGGTTTGGGGTGGGGCCCTTAGGGGACAGCTTGATGGCCAAACTGCTGGGCTCCTCTGCCCCAGCTGTATCACTGGCTGGCAGTCCCAGAGACCTCCAGTTCCATCCAATAAGCAAACAAGCCCCCCCACCCCCCCAAGGAAAATGAGCTGGAGAGAAGTTAAAGTTCCTTTCCCTCCTCCTTGGCCCACGAATAGCCCAGCCGCTGCCCTCCTACTCCCTGCCCACCTCCTCCCTGAGGAAAAGGCCCTCCCTTGCCGCCTGGACCAGCAGCCTCCTTTCCCTTACCTGGACTGCGAGCGGGAGTAGGAGCGAGAGCGCGAGCATGATCTGGAGCGGGACCTCGAGTAAGAGCCGGATGACTTGGAGGACCTCGAATTGGAGCGGGAAGAGGAGCGGCCCCTGCTCTTGGATCTGCTGCGGGAGCGGGAGTGCCCACTGCCCCGGGCGAGGAGGAGAAGCAGGCAAGAGGGTTAAGCAAGCAGGCCAAGAACTAATGTCAAGAACTCCGCCCCCCCCCACCTCAGAAGGGCACACAGAGCATCCACTCCCCCCTCCCTCGGGGGGGCTGGAACGCTCCAGAGGCCAAAACAAAAGGGGGAGGAAAAGAATACCAGAAGTTTGGGGGAGTAAGAACGAATGGAGAGACACAGTCAGGACAAAAAGCAAGATGCCGCTGCTCTTGGGGGGCTCCCCAGCCCAGTCCTGTGCCACGACACTCCCTCCCAGAGTCCCATTTCCTTCCCAGGAGGCAGACAGGGGTGCACCAGCCCAGCAGCACCACCTCGAGGGGGGGCTCTTCCCCAGCCCCTGCCTGCCTAGGAAGCTCGCCACAGCCGCTCTCACCTGTTCCTCTTCTCTTGGCCCTTCCGCCGCCGGGCCCGCATCTTGGCTCTGAAGAACTCATAGAGGCCGTTCTGCTCCCAGCCCTCGCTGGAAGAAGCAGCAACACCAAGAAGAAGAAGAAGAAGAAGATATTGGATTTACATCCCGCCCTCCACTCCGAAGAGTCTCAGAGCGGCTCACAATCTCCTTTACCTTCCTCCCCCACAACAGTCACCCTGTGAGGTGGGTGGGGCTGAGAGGGCTCTCACAGCAGCTGCCCTTTCAAGGACAACCTCTGCCAGAGCTATGGCTGACCCAAGGCCATGCTAGCAGGTGCAAGTGGAGGAGTGGGGAATCAAACCCGGTTCTCCCAGATAAGAGTCCGCACACTTAACCACTACACCAAACTGGCTCTCATCAGGAGTCAGGCAGCTGCCGCTCAGCATCACACACACACACCCCGCCCCCCCGGGGCCAGCTCTCCGTACCTGTTCCTGGGCCTGTCGTGGGAGGGGGGGCTGTAAAAGGCTTCCACAGCAGCCAGCAGCCTCTCGTTGGGGGGCATGGGTGGGGGCAGGCGGATGTCCTTCGGGTCCAAAGGCTTGTACTCGTGGTCCTCCAGCTGGGAAAGACAAGGCCATCTTCATAAGGAATGGAGCCCAGGAGAACCACCACCTCTGGGCAGCAAACGATCCCGTCAGGGGAGACGAGCAAGCAGAGGCGAGGCACAGCTGACCCAGCCCAGAACTCTCCCGGAGCCCCCAGCACAAATGCGCTTCTCTCTCTCTCACACCCGTCCAAGGAGCAACAGCCTCCAGGCCAGGCATCCAGGACCCAGGGTGAAGAGAGGCCGGCGGGGTCAAAGGCGGTGGCGGCGGCAGCAGCAGGAGGAGGAGGAAGCGGCGCAACACGATGCAGCATCTCCGTTTGTTGCAGGGAGGTCAGCCGCTGGTGCCGCTTACCTTCACAAGGGGAGCCATGAGGCCAGCCGGCAGGTCAAAGTAGGGGACGTTTGGCACCAGGCTGGGGTCGTCGTGGTTGACGTGAGGGGGGCCCTGCCTGCGCATGTGTGGAGGCTGCCCGTTAAATCCGTGCGGAGGTGGCCCAAAGTCAGGGTGCTGGGGGCCACCCCAGGGAGGGTGCTCGCTGATGCCGGGGTGCGGCATACGATGCCCAGGGTGGTGATGCGGAGGGCCGATCTCTGCAAAGAAAGAAATGCGCACCCATTCGAGATGGGGCAAAAGACGATTCTGAATCAGACTCAGAGCAGCTCACAATCTACACTACAGTTTGGTGTAGTGGTTAAGTGTGCGGACTCTTATCTGGGAGAACCGGGTTTGATTCCCTACTCCTCCACTTGCAGCTGCTAGCATGGCCTTGGGTCAGCCATAGCTCTGGCAGAGGTTGTCCTTGAAAGGGCAGCTGCTGTAAGAGCCCTCTCCAGCCCCACCCACCTCACAGGGTGTCTGTTGTGGGGGAGGAAGATAAAGGAGATTGTAGGCCGCTCTGAGACTCTGTCTTGAAAGAGAAGCTTCTGGGAGAGCTCTCTCAGCCCCACCCACCTCACAGGGTGTCTGTTGTGGGGGTGGAAGGGAAAGGAGATTGTAGGTCGCTCTGAGACTCTGTCCTTGAAAGGGCAGCTTCTGGGAGAGCTCTCTCAGCCCCACCCGCCTCACAGGGTGTCTGTTGGGGAGGAAGGTAAAGGAGATTGTGAGCCGCTCTTGAGACTCTTCGGAGTGGAGGGCGGGATATAAATCCAGTATCTTCTTCTTCTCCTTCCCCCACAACAGACACCCTGTGAGGTGGGTGGGGGGCTGAGAGAGCTCTCCCAGAAGCTGCCCTTTCAAGGACAACTCCTACGAGAGCTCTGGCTGACCCAAGGCCGTTCCAGCAGCTGCAAGTGGAGGAGTGGGGAATCAAACTTCGTTCTCCCAAATAAGAGTCCAAACACTTAACCACTACACCAAATATAACCAGACCACTGGCCTGGCTGTGGCCACCGTCTCCTCTTGAAAGGAGAGTGTTCTCTCCTGCCACCCCGGACCCAGCATTTAGGGTACTTTTTCAATGGCTACTCCCCAGCAGGCAGGCAGGCAGGCAGGATGGCATCAGAGACGCCTCCTGGTGGGCAGGGGGGAAAGCGGATCCGAAGTGCCTAAGAAGGCTGCTGCCAGCACAGGCAGAGGAACTGGCCAGAGGTGGCGTGAGTGAGGGAGAGCCAATTCTTAGTCAGCTGAGAAGCACTGGATTCTGTGAGGAACCTTTCAGGGCCCAGTGCAGAAGTCAAAGTGGATGAAACAAACCCATAGCAAACCCCCCAAGGCCAATGGCAGCCTCATTCTGGCTTCCCCCCTCCCTCCTCCCCCCCCCCGGAGGCAAATTCCTGCAGAGCCGTAAGGGCAGGAGTACCAGGCGGCAGGAAGGGCAGCCGAGCCCCAGAGCTTCCGGCCGGTGCAGACGAGACCCAGTTGCCCCCCAGCTGCCACTCACCCTGCGGGAAGTCCCCTTGCGGGTAGTCAAAGCGGTGGGGATACGGGGGCCTCTCAAAGGGGTGTCGAGGCGGGAAGTCGTCTTGCATGAAGCGAGGGGGGAAGCGGTTGAAGTTGTGGGGGTGCGGCGGCTGGTTGAACTGGGGGTGCTGCTGATGGGGGGGGAAAGGCCCCCGGAAGTGAGGGGGGCGCTGCATGCGGAAGGGGGGCTCCCTCTGGCCCCCGCCCCAGGGGGGCTGCTCGTGCTGGTTGTTCCAGGGGGCCTCAAACTGGTTGTTCCAGGAGGGGTCGGGCTGGCTGTTCCAGGGGGCTTCGCGCTGGCTGTTCCACCCGGGCTCCCTCTGCTCGTTCCACATCCCCTCGTGGTTGCTGTTCCAGGGGGGGCAGTGGGGAGGGCCCTGGTGGGGAGGGAACGGCGGCTGCTCCGGGGGCTGCAAGAAACGGAGGAGGCAGATGGTCAGCCACGGGGAAACATGCAGAAAGCCACGCCTCCCTCTGCAAAGGGCCCAGAAACGCCCAGTACCTGCTGTTGCCCCCAAGGGGCCACGGGGTGGGGCTGCTCAAACCAGGGCGGCTTGTTGGGGGGGATGTGCTCATGGGGTCCACCAGGCCCACGAGGCCCAGGAGCGGCAGCAGGATCGGGGCCCCCAGCCCCTGCTGCTTCGTAGTCGGCGGAGCCTGCAAGCGGAAGCGGAGCCTTCCCCTCCTCTGGAAGGAAGGAAGGAAGAGCGGCGGCTGATTCAAAGCCTGGCAAAGGAGGGAGTCCCCTAGCAGGAGGCCAGCCTGGCTTCCTGGGGCCTCCACCGGAAGAGGAAAGGACACCCCCAGGCCCAGAAGCCCCACCTGCTTGGGCGATGGCAGCTGCCGAAGGAGGAGGCGGCGGCGGAGGGGGAGGGGGGGCGGCGGCGGCAGCAGGGGCTGGAGCTGCAGCTGGGACCGCAGGGACCGTTTTCCCCTCACTCTCCAGAGGGGGGATCTGCAGGGGTGGTGGAGGCGGCTGCTGCTGCTGCTGGGCCAGGCTGCTGACGAACTCCTCATGCTGGGTCTTCAGGTTCTGAATCTGCTGCTGGAAGGCCATCTGGACGGGCTGCACCACGCTGGTGTACTCTGTGATGAGAGTGGCCTACGGGGACAGAGCAGAAAGAGGATCTCTGCGGGTTATGCTCTGGCAAGCAACGCTCCACTCGCCCAGGAAAAAGAGCTGCGGCTCTGGTCACCCCCGAGGCCTTCAGGGGGAAGAGAGCCAGAGGAAGCCCCCAGAAACAAAGCAGAGGCAGCCCTGGGGTGCTCCGGCTGCAGAAAGGAGGAGGGGGCCCTGGCTGGTGGGGCAGGAGCAGAGCCATGGAGGCCCCGCAATCCCGCCCCCCCCTTTCTTCCTCTCATTGGTCAGGGCGCAAGAGGACTCCCGATTCCAATTCAGACTCCCCCCTATGTGAGGGAGAAGAAGTCCTGCCAGGGACGTCCTCAGGGCTGGGAAGCGACCCCCTCTTCATCTCCCCCGAGAAGACGACTGGCGCTTCAGCTGCACGGGAGGGGCCCTGCCAATCCCACAAGTGAGCCCCCTGGGACGGGGCTCTCCACACAAAGCCACTTCATACCCTTTTCGCACTCTTCTCAGGAGGTGGCTTTGCCACAAAGAAGGATGACCACCCGTCACCCTCCACTCCTGCAGGACAACCTTCCAGCCAAACAGTGGAGAAGATGGTGATGATAGTGGATTTATATCCCGCCCTGCACGCCACATCTCAGAGTCTCAGAGCGGCCTACAATCTACTTTCCATTCCTCCCCCACAACAGACACCCGGTGAGGTGGGTGGGGCTGAGAGAGCTCTCCCATAAGCTGCCCTTTCAAGGACAACTCCTGCGAGAAGGTCATTCCAGCAGGTGCAGGTGGAGGAGTGGGGAATCAAACCCGGTTCTCCCAGATAAGAGTCTGCGCACTTCACCACTACCCCAAACTGGCTCTCTATCCTAAGCTAGTTCTCCTAGCAAGCCCTGGATCAAACCCGGGGGGAGAGAGAGCAATCAGGACAGGCTGCAGCCCTTTGAGCCCAGCTCCCCACCCCCCCGCTCTTTGGCTGCAAGAATGAGCCATTCTCGGTGCTCACCTGGTACTGGCCCAGTCCCAGTGCGGGGCTTTGCAGCTGCTGGATGATGGATTCATCAAAATAGCCGTTCTTCTCCCAGAGCTGAAGGAGCTACGGAAGAGGAGGGGGGGTGTTACTGGGTGGGGCCCCGTCTCGGCAGCCAGCCCAGGGCCTGTGGTGGTGGTGGGGGGGGGGGGGAGGCCGAGGCTGGAGGCTCACCCGGGCAATCTTCTGCTGCTTGTCTTCCTCCACAGCCAGGAAACTGGTGCAGTAAATGGGCACCACCACCTTCTGCAGAGCCGCCAGCAGGTCCCGCTGCTGCTTCCGCTGGCTGAGAGGAGGAGGGAGGGAGAGGTGAAGGGTCCCAACTCAGCTCAGCAGCTGGGGGGGGGGACACACTGAACCCTGTGCCGTGCCAGAGGTGGCTCCCCCCAGCCCTCCTGAGGCTTCTGGCCCCTCCTTGCGCACAGAGCGGACCTCACCAGTGATGCAGCACATCGTTGATCAGGTAGATCAAGTGCAGCCGCAGCTCAAAATGCGCCCCGTCGGCGGTGATGCGGTTGCGCAGATGCCCTGCCATCAGCTCGCAGTGCTGGGGAGACTTGGCGTTGCTGAACATCCAGTTCTTGCCAGCCTTGGGACACAAACCTTCCAGGTGGTTAGACCCTGGCCTGGGGGGAGGCAGGCAGGCACCCCCCCCCCAAGCCAAGCAGGCCGCAGCGTCCAAGAGCTCTGGGCCCCACCGCTACTCTCTGCACCAAGCTCTGCCCCTGCTCTCTGCTCCCACTCGCAGGAAAGCCTCGGACAGAGGTGGCGGCTCAGAGCAGCCAAGCGCTGACCACCCTCCCCTGCATTCCTCCTGCGCTGCCCCATTTGCCCCGCCCCTTTCACACAGACACTCCTCTGTCCCGGCTGGCTTCTTCCAGGCACGGTGGCCGTGGGACTCCTGCTGCCCCAGCCGTTTTGGCGATGCTTACCGAGATGGCATCTTTTGTGCACGTGTCGATAATCGGCTGCAGGAGGTTGTCGAATTCATTCATGTCCAGCTGGGTCTCCTCCAAGACTTTCTGCATCTGCTGCTCGAGAGCCAGAGCGATGGCAGAGGTGATTTGCTCCTGAGGGGACGGAGCAGGAGAAGACCGTGAGCCAAGTGGCCCCTTCCAGAAGCCAAGCTGCACTCCCACCCCTTTGCGTGCTCCTCCAGGCGACGTCCTGCTCAGCCAAAGCCCCAGATGACGTGGGCCGTTCCCTTCAGAGCGATGCGGGCGGCCACACCTCAAGCAACCGAGGGCTGTGGTCTCCACCACCAGCCACTGGGCCCACAGACAGCTGCACGACAAGGTGGCAATACAGCCTCCGTTCCCAGCCCCACTTTCCAGGAAGGTCCGCAGTGCCCACAAGAGGCCCACGGGGGGAGGTGAGCGGTGGCCCCTTCTTCCTCCAAGGCTCTGGGAAGCAACCTGCGTTGACGAACCCAGCAAATCTCCAGAGAGAACCACGTTCCCTCCCCACGATCCACTTCGCACCAAAGTGGGGCTCCTCCTTCCCACCAGCTGCCCCGAGGCGGCCCAGGGCACCTGCCCGCTCACCTGTCTCACAGCCAGAAGGTGCTGCTCCTGCTGCTGCAGGTTCCACTGGCTCTGCTGGATGAGCTCCTCCATAGAGGGGGTCCCTTGCGAGGCAGGGAGGGAGGCTGCCACAGGGGCCACGGACGGCTGGGCCAGCGGCTGGATCGGCGGGGCAGCCTCCATCTCCTGGCTCTGCTTGCACAGCACTGCGGGGAAGGGGAGACACACACAAGGTTCAGCCCCATGGGCGCCCAATGGTTCGCATGCCCAGCTACTCTGGAAGAGATCAAACCAGGGAGGGTCCATCCAGTCCAGCCTCGTGTCTCACACAGGGGCCAGCCAGTTCCTCTGGAGGGCCAACAAAAGGGCAGAGAGGCTGAGGCCTTCATAAGAACATCAGAAGAGCCCTGCTGGGTCAGACCAGGAAGGGTCCATCTAGTCCAGCCTCCTGTCTCACACAGGGGCCAACCAGTTCCTCTGGAGGGCCAACAACAGGACAGAGAGGCCGAGGCCTTCCCCTGAGAAGAGCATCAGAACCCTGCTGGGTCAGACCAGGGAGGGTCCATCTAGTCCAGCCTCCTGTCTCACACAGGGGCCAACCAGCAACTCTGGAGGGCCAACAACAGGGCAGAGAGGACGACGCCTTCCCCTGAGAAGAACCGCAGAAGAGCCCTTCTGGATCAGACCAGGGAGGGTCCATCTAGTCCAGCCTCCTGTCCCACACAGTGACCAACCAGTTCCTCTGGAGGGCCAACCACAGGGCAGAGAGGCCGAGGCCTTCCCTGGAGAAGAACATGAGAAGAGTCCTGCTGGATCAGAACAGTGAGGGTCCATCTAGTCCAGCCTCCTGTCTCACACAGTGGCCAACTAATTCCTCTAGAAGGCCAACAACAGGGCAGAGAAGCTGAGGCCTTCCCCTGAGAAGAACATCAGAAGAGCCTTGCTGGATTAGACCAGTGAGGGTCCATCTAGTCCAGCCGCCTGTCCCACATAGTGGCCAACCAGTTCCTCTGGAGGGCCAACAACAGGACAGAGAGGCTGAGGCCTTCCCCTGAGAAGAACATCAGGAGAGCTCTGCTGGATCAGACCAGTGAGGGTCCATCTAGTCCAGCCTCCTGTCCCACATAGTGGCCAACCAGTTCCTCTGGAGGGCCAACAACAGGGCAGAGAGGACGACGCCTTCCCCTGAGAAGAACCGCAGAAGAGCCCTTCTGGATCAGACCAGGGAGGGTCCATCTAGTCCAGCCTCCTGTCCCACACAGTGACCAACCAGTTCCTCTGGAGGGCCAACCACAGGGCAGAGAGGCCGAGGCCTTCCCTGGAGAAGAACATGAGAAGAGTCCTGCTGGATCAGAACAGTGAGGGTCCATCTAGTCCAGCCTCCTGTCTCACACAGTGGCCACCTAATTCCTCTAGAAGGCCAACAACAGGGCAGAGAAGCTGAGGCCTTCCCCTGAGAAGAACATCAGAAGAGCCTTGCTGGATTAGACCAGTGAGGGTCCATCTAGTCCAGCCGCCTGTCCCACATAGTGGCCAACCAGTTCCTCTGGAGGGCCAACAACAGGACAGAGAGGCTGAGGCCTTCCCCTGAGAAGAACATCAGGAGAGCTCTGCTGGATCAGACCAGTGAGGGTCCATCTAGTCCAGCCTCCTGTCCCACATAGTGGCCAACCAGTTCCTCTGGAGGGCCAACAACAGGGCAGAGAGGACGACGCCTTCCCCTGAGAAGAACCGCAGAAGAGCCCTTCTGGATCAGACCAGGGAGGGTCCATCTAGTCCAGCCTCCTGTCCCACACAGTGACCAACCAGTTCCTCTGGAGGGCCAACAACAGGACAGAGAGGCTGAGGCCTTCCCCTGAGAAGAACATCAGGAGAGCTCTGCTGGATCAGACCAGTGAGGGTCCACCTAGTCCAGCCTCCTGTCTCACACAGTGGCCAACCAGTGTCTCTGGAGGGCCAATAACAGAGCAGAGGCCTTCCCCCAATGCTGCCACCTAGCAGCTATTCAGAGATTGATTGAATGCGGTTCCTTTTAGTCACCATGACTAGTAGCCGCTGGTGGGCCCTCTCCTCCACAGGACTGCTTCCAGACTAACTGCACCCGTTCACCACAAGGACAGGGCTGTATCCTAGTCCAACTCCTGAGAAGGGCCTGTTGTGAGAAGAGACAATTGCTGCTCTCACTAGGCATTCTCTTGGAGGCTACGTGGCAGGATAATGGGAAAGGAGAAGAGGCCTGCAATTTCTGGGTTCCTCTCGGGACCCCTTTTTAGAAACCAGTGAAACCTTTGCTACTCTCCAGTCTTCTGGCTCAGCAGCTACGTTTATTGACAAGTTACAGATCTATGGTTTAAAGAGCAACAAGCTCACATATGAATTTTCTAAGAACTCTCATGTGAACACCTATCAGGACCTGGAGATGTCCTGGTTTTTAATTTCCCCTGGAGGTCTAGAACTTCATCTCTGGTCACCTCCGACTCAGTTCTTCAGGCTCCCTCTCTGAAAAGAATGGCACAGCGCACAGAGGAGGAACAAACCCCGCACACGGAAAACAGCCTGGCTTCTGCAAAGGAAGTCCAGCCTGACCAGTCTTCTGGGGTTCTCTGAGAAAATGAACCAGCCTACAGACAGTGGTGAGTGGGCAGGCATTAAGGTCTGGGCCCTTCAAAAGGCTTTTGACAAGGTACCTCACCAAAGATTCTTGAGTAAAGGAGGACAGGTTCTTTTATGGATTAAAAAGAGAGGAAGGATGACCCAGAAAACTACAGGCCAGTCAGTCTGATCTCCATCCCTGGGAAGAGATCAGACCAGTGAGGTCGACTGTGAACTGTGCGAGTGGGTGACAACGTGGCAAATGAAGTTCAATGCTGTTGAGTGTCGGGTGCATCAGATTTTAAAGGGGTCATTCTGCAAGCCTCTGAAGGGCAGCTCGGTGAGATCCAGGGAAGTCAGCAGGGAATCTGTCCCCACCAGACCAGCCTCATTCCCTTCTTTGACTGACGAGCATATTGGATGGGGGAGGGGAGGGAACGCCATCAAAGTTATTTACCCAGATTTCAGTAAGGCTGTGGATATGGTTCCCCCATGATGATTTGACAGGGAAGCTGCAGGACTGCAGACTGGACTCTAAGATAGTTCAGTGGATGGGGAACGGGTTGGAGGACGGCACCCAAAGGGGAGTTGTCAGTGGCATTTCCTCTGACTGGAGGGAGGTATCCAGTGGGGTGCCACAGGAGGGCTCGGTTTTGGACCCAGGACTTTCCAATATTTCTATAAATGAGCTGGATGAGGGGATGGGGGACGAATGAAATCTGCCGATGACACCAAATTGGGAGGGAGGAGTAGAAACATGTCAAAAGACAGAGGTAGAATTCAGCAAGATCTGAACATGCTGGAAGAGCGGGCGGATGTGAACAAGATACAATTCAACAAAGGATAACAGCGGAGTCCTACAGCTGGATAACAAAGAAGCAGCATGAATTCTGGACAGCAATGCGGGTGATCAACATCGTAGAGTATGGGTGAAGTGTAAGCTAAATATGAGCGAGTCAGGGCGATGCAGCAACAAAAAGCACTAACACAATCTCGGGGTGAATCAGCAGAAGCATAACATCCAAATCACATGATGCCATAGTCCCGCTATACACTGCATTGCTTAGGCTGCACCTGGAGTCTTTATGTGCAGTTCTGGAGGCTTCACTTCAAGAAGGATGTGGACAGAATGGAGCGGGTGCAAAGGAGAGCGAGGAGGAGGATCAGGGGCCTGGAGACCAAGAAGCCCCAGGAGGAGAGGCTGAGGGACTTGGGAAGGTTCAGTCTGGAGAAGAGGAGATCGAGAGGGGGCATGATTGCTATCTTGAAGTAGCTGAAGGGCTATCGCTTAGAGGAGAGCAGGGAGCTGTTCCTGTTGACAGCAGAGGAGAGGACTTGCAATAATGGGCCTAAATTCAGAGTGGGAAGGTGCCAGCTGGATATTAGGGAAACCATTTTTACAGTAAGAGTTGTTCAGCAGTGGAATCAGCTACCAAGGGAGGAGGTGAGCTCCCCCTCACTGACAGTCTTTAACTAGCAGCTGGACAAACCGTTGTCAGGGATGCTCTAGGCTGATCCTGCACTGAGCAGGGGGTTGGACTAGATGACCTGTATGACCCCTTCCAATTCTATGATTCTAAATAGTTCTCACAATGAACTCCTCAAGTTTCAATGAACTTGAAAGTGAACAGGTGGGTTCCACAAGAATCAGTATTGGGGCTGTTGCTATTTAATTTGTTCATAAATGATCTGGAACTTGGGGTGAGTAGTGCAGTGCCCAGATTTGCAGATGACAAAAAATTATTCAAGATGATGAAAACCAAGGTCGACTGTGAACTGTGCAAGTGGGTGACAATGTGACAAATGAAGTTCAATGCTGCTAAGTGTCAGGTGATCCACATTGGAACAAAAAATTCCCAGCTTCAAGTAGAGGCTAACGGGGTCTTTGCTTGCTGAGATGGAGAGGGGGAAAGCTCTTGAGGTCTTAGTAGACAGCACAATGGAAGTGACAACCTAATGTGCTGCAGCAGTGAAACTCTATGTTGTGGGCTGCGATAAAAAGAGCTGAAAATAAAACAACCACCATTTTCTATGCATATCTGCACAGATCCAATAAAGATCTGCATAGGGCCTGCTTCGGCTGGGAGGGCGGGATATAAGCCGGATAAACAAACAAATAGATCTACTGTGCAGCCTCATTAGGAATACTGTGTGCCATTCTGGTCACCGTATCTCTAAAAAGACACTGCAGAGCTGGAAAAAGTATGAAAGAAGACAACCAGGATGACCAGGGAGTTGGAACGCTTGCCCTAGTTTGCCTCTGGATTCCCCTGCGGCCTCCCAGGCTGCCACGACATCTAGCTAGCTAAGAGGACTACGAGGCTGGGCCCTGTTCATGATGCTCAACCCTTTAGAACAGCCAAACCTGGAACAACCAAGGAACATGGGTGGGGTGGGGAGAGCGATGGAAAGCAGATGTGGGAACACTCTACAACAGTATTTAATTGGCATCACCAAAGTCCCCTGCACGCCTCCCCGCCCCAACTCACACTGCTGCTGCTCCAGGGCCAGTTTGTATTTGTAATAGCCATAGAAGTCACCCCCAAAGAGGAACGAAAACTTGGGGTTCTCCTTCTGCTTCTCCATCGTCATCTTCTCAAACTCAGGGCCGTTGCGTGCCACAAACTGAGCTAGCTTGTCAATGACATTGCGCAGCTCTTGGTCTGGAGAGATAGAGAGAGACACATCATATCACAGCAAACAACACACAACTCTATATGCTGTCCGGCTTGGAGTAGCAGCAGCATAGTCTCCAAGGAGTTATTACAACCATGCCAGTGACACTGTTGTGTGAGCCTCTAAGAGGCTACGGCTTGCTCACTGGGATGTAAGCTTCCCTGGTCCAGCTGGACTTCTCCCTGGGGATGCATGCATGCAGAGGACTGCAGCTCCAGTTCTGCGATAGTAAAGTTCCCCTGCCTGCCCCTCCCTTCAAACCTCACTAGGGAGGAAGCCTTTCACAAAGCACTGAGCGCTGAACCTGACCTACCTCCCAGAACAGAGAGCCTGGAAGAGGGGAGGTTCAGTGGGTGGTTGGGAGTGCGCTGGGGAAGTTTTGGCTCGCCACTCCCTCCCTTTTGTGGCCCGAGGGCCCTTGGTCCACCCTGGGCTTGCCACCACCCCCCTCTGTGCAGCAGCAGCAGCAGCAGCTCCTGTTTCCTGAAATGCAGCCGGCCAATCCCCTTGAGCATCTCTGTCGCTGCCTCCTCTGCTGCAACGCCTGTTAAAAGCTGCTCCCGCCACGGGAGGGGCTTTAAGAGCTGCTTTGGGGGGGGGGAGGCCTCCGAGGGGCTCCACGACTGGGACCCGCCTCTTCTTCTGCTGCAACCAAAGGGGCGACCCCCATTCCCCCCCCGGAAGGGCCGGGACCCCCGAGGGGGGGAGATGAAGTCACCGGGCCCCCTCCCTTCCTCTCCCCCCCCCCGGGCTCACCCTCGGGCGGCGGCGGCAGCGGGGGGGGCGGCGGCATCTCCATGGCGATGGGCGCGCGGGATCCGCTCTGGGGCGCGCCGGGCCAGGCCTCCCTCGCCAGCCGTAAAGCACAGCGGCACGCACGACAGGGGCTTTACGGCCGGGGCGGGGCCAGCCCTTCTCCCGCCCACAGGCTGAGGCACGTCGCGCGCATGCGTAACTGTCCCCGCGGGGGAGGGGCCTGCAGGAAGACCCCGGATGGGCTGGCACGGCAGGCCCCGCCCCCTCGCCTTCGAGGGCGGCGCCATTGGTGTGGAGGAGCCACGTGGTTCCCGGGCCTCCCCTGGGGCCTTTGCGGAGCAAACAGCCCACTTCCGGGCAGGGGCTACCGGAGTGGGCGGAGCTCTCCAGAACCACGTCTTCCGCTGCTTCCTGCACGGCCAACCCTGCGGGAGCTGCTTGCCCCGCCTTACTGCGGCTGCGCCAAGGCCTCGGAGGACTTTGCAAAGCGTCCTTCTCTACCCAGCAGCGGCAGGAGGCCGCATCTGGCTGGAACCACATCTGGATGCTGATTAACCCTTTGCGTGGCCCTTGTTTCTGACCAAGCAGCATTTTTTTATGTCTGTGTCAGCACAAAGCCTGCGTTGGTTTGTTTCTGCTTTTCAGACAGCAAAAGATAAAAGTGTATGGGCTAAGGCAGCACAGGGTGCCCCAGCTTGGGTTTTCCCCTAATCTGGAGAACCGGGTGTGACTGCCCACTCATCCACCTGCACCTGCTGGCAGGAGCTTGGGTCAGTCAGGAGTTGTTCCTCTCAAGAGCAGTTTGTCAGAGCTCTCAGCCTCACCTGCCTCACAGAGGGGAAGGGAAAGGAGGCTGTAAACCACTCTGAGACTCTAGTGAAGGGCGGTGTATAAATCCAGTCCATTAATTCTTCTTAAGTACTGGGTGTACTTACAACTTTGCTTGAAGAAAAACTAAGGCACTAATAGCTTCAATTCCATAAATATTTCAAATATTGCAGATTTTATCTACTATAAATGATGCATTTTATGTTGTTAAAACAGTAACATTAGTTCAGATCTCTGAGGACAGCAAGCCTTACACATAAGAACAGAAGAGAAGCCATGTTGAATCAGGCCAGTGGCCACCCAGTCCAACACTCTGTGTCACACAGGGTCCAAAAAACCCAGGTGCCAACAGGAGGTCCATCAGTGGGGCCAGGACACTAGAAGTCCTCCCACTGGTGCCCCCCAAGCACCAAGACTACAGAGCATCACTGCCCCAACAGAAGAACATAAGAGAAGCCATGTTGAATCAGGCCAATGGTCTATCCAGTCCAACACTCTGTGTCACACAGTGGCCAAAAACCCCAGGTGCCATCAAGAGGTCCACCAGTGTGGCCAGGACACTAGAAGTCCTCCCACTGATGCCCCCCAAGCACCAAGACTACAGAGCATCACTGCCCCAGACAGAGTGCCAACAATACGTTGCGGCTAATAGCCACTGATGGACCTTTGCTCCATATGTTGATCCAACCCCCTCTTGAAGCCATCTATGCTTGTAGCTGCCACTACCTCCTGTGGCAGGGAATTCCATGTGTTAATCACCCTTTGGGTGAAGAAGTACTTCCTTTTATCTGTTCTAGCCCAACTGCTCAGCAATTTCATCGAATGTCCATGAGTTCTCGTAATATGAGAAAGGGAGAAAAGTATTTATTTCTCTGCTTTCTCTGTCCCATGAATAATCTCGTAAACCTCTAATCATGTCACCCCACAATGTTTCTCCAAACTAAAGAGCCCCAAGCGTTTTAGCCTTTCTTCATAGGGAAAGTGTTCCAAGCCCTTGAATCATTCTAGTTGCCCTTTTCTGCACTTTTTCCAAAGTTCGAATATCCTTTTTGAGGTGCAGTGACCAGAATTGTACACAGTATTCCAAATGAGGCCGCACCATCGATTTATACAGGGGCATTATGATACTGGGTGATTTGTTTTCAGTTCCTTTTCTAATAATCCCCAGCATATCGCTGGCCTTTTTTATTGCAGTCGCACACTGTTTCAACATTTTCAGTGAGTTATCTACAACTCCAAGATCTCTCTCTTGGTCAGTCTCTGACAGTTCGGACCCCATCAACATGTATTTATAATTAGGATTTTTGGCCCCAGTGTGCATTACTTTGCACTTGGCCACCTTGAACCTCATTTGCCACATTGGCGCCCACTCACCCAGCCTCAACAGATCCCCTTGCAGTGCCTCACAATCTTCTCTGGTTCTCACCACCCTTAAATATTTAGTGTCATCTGCAAACTTAAGACACTTCACTGCTTACTCCCAACTCCAAATCATTAATGAAGTTAAAAAGCAATGAACCCAATACTAAGCCCTGCTGTACCCCACTGCTTACCATCTCCCACTTTGAAAACTGCCCATTTATACTCACTCTGTTTCCTGTTAATTAGCCAGTTTTTGATTCACAAGAGGACTTGTCATTTCACCCCATGACTCTCGAGCTTACTAAGGAGCCTTTGATGAGGAACTTTATCAAAAGCTTTCTGGAAGTCAAGGTAAACAACATCTATTGGGTCCCCTTTGTCCACATGTTTGTTCACCCCCTTAAAGAACTGTAACAGGTTAGTGAGGCAAGATCTTCCCTTACAGAACCAATGCTGAGTATTCCTCAATACACATTTTGTATGAATTGCACATTTTTCATTCTCCCCCCCCCCCCCCCAAACGTTTCCATCACCCCCCAGAAAACAGTATCTTTCCTGTGGTTTCAAAATTTCCAGAATCTCTAACCAGGATTAAAGCCCCTTTTCAAAGCAACTCAACCAAGACAGACTCTCATTTTACAGGATTCTGCTTTATTTACATTTTCAATATTTAAAAAGCATAATTTCAAACCCTTTTCTGTTACCCAATTTGAAGTTTGCTGTCTTGAAACAAAAACAAGAGTTCAGTGGCACCTTCTTCCCAACTAGGAAACACACCTCTTGTTAACTTCAGCGGTGCCTCTGGACACCTGCTTTGTTCAGTTCCTGCAGACTGACACGACTACCCACCTGGGCTTTAACCCCCCCCCCCAATTGCTGTACACTGAAAAGGGCCCCCGACTTGGGACAGGAGGCGCCTTCGCTGACATCCACACCCAGCTCAAGGAGATGTAATTTGCAAACCATTTAGAGAGACGCTGCCCCTCCAAGCTCCCAGAGATTAGCACCCCCCTTCTCTTTGGAAAGATCCCATTGGTGGGCGCAGATGGATGGACCAGAGTGCTAGCTGAAGGGTCTCCGTGTGCAACCGGAACCTCACCTTTATGAAACCCCCACCTGACAGTTGGTCTCTCCCCTCCCCCCGCCACAATGGTCACTTCCACTCCATGCCTTCAGTGGATCCATGGAATAAAGCAACCCCCCCACTCCCATCTAAGTTCTGCATGGATCATCTGATTCTTATTTTTCCTCCAAGAGCCTACTTTAATGGGTCCTTAACACGCCGCCCCCCGCCCCGGTTCTCTCAGCATGCCTCAGTATTACCATGCCTTCCCAGACCATCTTCATCCCTACCAGAAGTTGTCACAAACGTGGATTCACACAACAGGGCCATCCTGGCCTTTGCCTCTCACCAGGGCAAGGCTGGGGCCAAGCCAGGAGCCCACAGCAACAGAGCAGCAATAAGTGCCTTGGAAAACACCCACAGTCCATTCACTCCTGCAAGAAACTTCGGCATCTTAAAAAGTCAGGGACTTGCAAGGGTCAGGCGAGAAGCAGCCCTGGAACCCACCCCGTGCCCGGCTGTCCCTCAGACACAAGGCAGGGAGGTTTTGCACCTTTTTAAAATGCCGCTCTTTTGTTCCACACATCCATTTGGTTTCTCAGCTGCACACATTTTGAAGACATTCAGCTCTCAATACACAGCAACACACAAGACTGTTCAGTGAAAAGGTGTAGAGGAGCAGGTGGAACCCAACTGCTCACCCCATTAGCTTGTCCGTCGGCTGAAGCAGGTCTAGATGAAGCTGAGCACCTGACATGTCCCCCCGGATTCTGAAAAGAGACCCTGCTCTGCTGGCCCGGGAGTGGGGGGGGGGAGTGGACAGAGATGGTGGCTTCCCACCAGGGATCAAGCTTTTTGCCTAAACAGATGGCACCCCCCCTCACACACAAACACTGCTTCAGAAGACAAAGTTCAGAGCCCTCCTACCTCCCAAGCAACAGTGCGGTCCCTGGCTACCGAAACCACACGCCCAGGGAACGGGCACGGCTCAAGTTTGGTTTTGAAACGAGCCACGGAAAGACACTGGCAGATCTCTGGGGGCAGCTGGGGAAATACCACCCCTCCCCCCCTGCTCTTCCAAACACTCGTCATCCCCCCCACAGCCTCCTCAGCTCCAAACCACCACAACTGGAAGCAGATTTGCAAAAAGAAGAAAACAGGAAAGAGTAAAGATGGCAAAGAAATGGGAACTGCAGGATCAGCACAATGGCCTCTACTAGCCTGCTATGGTTTTAAGCCCAAAGGTCACATCCAGCTCCAGTCACCTCTGGCACGGGAGAGATGGACAACGAGGGAGCATCGGGGTCCAGCTCATGCAGGAGGCCACAGCTCCCGCCCTCTCCAGGCTGGCAAATAAGAACCCCAACTCAGGACAGTCTTCCTCAGCATCTTTCTGCTTTGATGGGGGAAGAGACAGGATTAAGGCCACCACCTGCATGCAGGAGAAGGCTTCACCTCACCCTTGATAAAGGGAAAAAAAATATTAAATGATGCCAACCTTTTCTACAAGCATCTCCGGTCCCATTTCGCCCTCTTCCAGCCAGGGCAACGCTCACGATGCAGAACGCATCTGTGCTAGAATCTGGGAGGGGACGGATGGAGTGCTAGCAACCACAGTGGAAGAAACATAAACGCAGCCAGAGAGGATGGGAAATTAGAGACGCCCCAGAGTGTTCCCTTGAGCTAACAGGGCCATGGAATCTCTCTCAAGAGCAGCCTGTCACAGAATGAATTTCCTCCTCTCTGCTGAAGAAGGCTTCAGTATGGCTTCCAGGTGAAACACACACAGAGGGGAGAGCTCAAATCTGTCCAGCTGAATTCCCAAGGACCCTTGTCTCCAGAAGATCTGTGTGTGTGTTGAGGGGGGGTGGGGAGGAGAATAGAGGCAGAATATTTTTCGAAGGCCTCTCAAGGCATCTGCTTTCAGCCGCCTGGAAGTCAGAGCTCCCTTCCTCACCTGGGCAAACTCAGAAAACAAGGAGACCCTACAGGGGCAGAGCAAACACAAAAACTGATTTGGACTTAAATTCACAACACTGCCCTATAATGGCTGGTCACTCCAACTCCCAAAGTGGAACTCTGGGCCAGGTGAGGAGTAGAAAACAGCAAGATATGCCAAGGAAGAGAAAACTGCCAAGAGCAGCAGATGCTCAAACTGAATAAGCCTGTTATAATACAGATGACAAAGTTCTGTAGCAAACTATAATGACAAAGCAATTCAAAACACACCTACACACACAACTTCCTGTAAAATGGGGGGAAATCCAGGAAATACCCGGTGTCTCAGGTCTCCACCCTTGCCAAATGTTAACAGCAGTCTTTATGTTTAAGCAAGCATTGTTCCAAATGTACATCTTTAATGAGGAGTGACTTATTACCTAGGAAGTCATTGAAAAAGTTGCTGGATCTCATGATTTAAATGGGAAGAGAACTACCAGAAGCCTCTGAGGTCCACATCACACATTAATGACCGCAAACCCTTCTGGGACATGATTCTTTTGAACTCACTACTGTTGTCTCTCACAGGCCTGAACCAACACTGAATGGAAAGTATCAAAGGTCCCTCGCGGAACCCCCTTGCGAAGTTGCGTGAGCCAGAGGACGACACAGACAGCTACTCACATACACGCACATGCCCCACCCCCACCCCGCCTTGTAGGTGCCACCCACTCTCACTGCTCCTCTCTGTCAAGAAGCTCCACAGAAGAAGGGACAAGGAGTGCTGCTCTCTGCACACGACACTCTGAAAGCAGCTTCTGAACAAAACAGAAGGGCAACGTGCAAATCCAGTGGGGAGGTTGCAAGATGAAATACTGGCCACACAGCCGCTGCGCTCGGCTATCTAGAGGTTCGGGGCACAGCAGCTACGGAGAGAAGACGACTGGGGCACTCGCTTTCTTTGCCAGCCCCACATAATGTGCTGTAGCAGCAGCAGCAGCATCTGGTTTCTGTTGCCAAACTGCCTGGGGAAGAGCAGCCTCCGCTGCAGAGGGAAGAGGCCCCTCCTCCACCAGTCTTCCAGCACAGGGACCTTCCTCTCTGCACAACACGAGCACCAAAATGTCCCTTGGCAGCCCCAGCAGGCGCGCTGCAGGGAGCCCGGTGTCAACTGTCTGGGCCAGGTTGCCCCACTATATGTCATACCGGCTGGAGCTGTAAACAGTTGGATAGTTCTGCCGGCTGTACTGGAAGTGATCAGTTAGAACATTGCTCCTGCCGTATTGAAAGTCCCCGCGTTGCGTGAAGGAGGCAAGTCCATTCTGAGACTTCTCAGGCATGCTCCGGTGACGCTCCAGGTTCACCAGGTCCCCCGTTGTCATCGGAAGAAAGTGCTTCTTTGCTTCCTGGTTTGCATCATACTTGGTCTACAGAAGGAGAGGGAGAGAGAGAGCACATGACTAGCATCTCTCAAAGAAGGCTGCATCTCCCAGCATCATTCGCCTCTGCCAATCGCTGGACGGGGTGAACAGAGATGCCAAACAGAGCAGCTTGGAGCCTTTGCAGGAGGATGACTTTGCAAGGGGAATACAGATTAAGGAGAATGCTTCTGCATGGGAGGGAGGGATGTGGCCCCCGGTTCAAGCCCCAGCATCTCCAGTGAAAGGGGCTTCTGGCATCAGGTGCTGGAATGGCTCTTCTCTGCCTGGGAGAACTGCTGCTCTTCAGAGGAGATGATATTGCGCTAGAACAGCAGTGGCCAAACTGTGCCTAGGGAGCCACATGTGGCTCTTTCACACACATTGTGTGGCTCTTGAGCCCCCACAGCCCGGCTTGAAGAAGGCATTTCTCTCTTTAAATCACTTCTCCAAGTCAAGCCAGCCAGCGGCTTGGAGAATGCATTTAAAGTTGCTTTCTTTCCATCTCTCCCTCCCCATCTTTTTGCCTTCCTTATGGCTCTCACCCATCGGACATTCATGTCTTGTGGCTCTCAAACATCTGACATTTATTCTACGTGGCACTTATGTTAAGCAATTTTGGCCACCCTTGCGCTAGAAGGACTCAACAGGTGGCATTTACAGAAGATGGGTGGGGCTGTGGCAACCCACTGCTGGTCTGAGGAGACATTACTAACAGTCTGATTCTCTACAGGGCAGTTTCATATGTCCACCAATGCGTTGTGTGGCGTGGGAAGGACTACACAGATGAAAAGGAGGAGTGTGCGTGTATGTGAGGGGGGGGGGTTTCCCTTGGATTCTGCCTGCCTGGACTCAGGCCTACAGCACGCTCAGAGACAGGGAGACACGAATGCATGTCACAGCTCAGAGTGTTTCTAGGTGCAGATTAATGTGCTGTCATTCCCAGGAAAAGGCAAAGGGCCCGCCCCTTCTCCGGGACTGCTGCATCCCTCCGGCCACTCGGGGATCCCAGACAACCCAGGAAGTGCTCTGTGTTTCAGGGCAGGAAGCGGGAAAGAAGAAAAGAAGAAGAAGATATTGGATTTATATCCTGCCCTCCACTCCGAAGAGTCTCAGAGTGGCTCACAATCTCCTTTCCCTTCCTCCCCCACAACAGACACCCTGTGAGGTGGGTGGGGCTGAGAGAGCTCTCCCAGAAGCTGCCCTTTCAAGGACAGAGTCTCAGAGCGGCCTACAATCTCCATTCCCTTCCTCCCCCACAACAGACACCCTGTGAGGTGGGTGGGGCTGAGAGAGCTATCCCAGAAGCTGCCCTTTCAAGGACAGAGTCTCAGAGCGGCCTACAATCTCCTTTCCCTTCCTCCCACACAACAGACACCCTGTGAGGTGGGTGGGACTGAGAGAGCTCTCCCAGAAGCTGCCCTTTCAAGGACAGAGTCTCAGAGTGGCCTACAATCTCCTTCCCCTTCCTTCCCACAACAGACACCCTGTAAGGTGGGTGGGGCTGAGAGGGCTCTCATAGCAGCTGCCCTTTCAAGGACAACCTCTGCCAGAGCTATGGCTGACCCAAGGCCATAGCAGGTGGGGCTGAGAGAGCTCTCCCAGAAGCTGCACTTTCAAGGACAGAGTCCCAGAGCAGCCTACAATCTCCTTCCCCTTCCTCCCCCACAACAGACACCCTGTGAGGCAGGTGGGTCTGAGAGAGTGCTCTCACAGCAGCTGCCCTTTCAAGGACAACCTCTGCCAGAGCTATGGCTGACCCAAGGCCATTCCAGCAGGTGCAAGTGGAGGAGTGGGGAATCAAACCCGGTTCTCCCAGAGAAGAGTCCGCACACTTAACTGCTACACCAAACTGGCTCTCCAGGGATCCAGTCCCAGTGGGGAGCAGCTGCCACTCTTCCTGGCCAGAGGGGGAGGGACTGCAGACCCACATCCCAGCCCCCAGCTGCAGCAAAGGGGGGCCCGGGTCCCTCCATGAGAAAGACGGCCACTCCCCCCCGCTGCACCCATACCTTGTTGTACAAGAAGACGCCCAGGATGGCTGTCATCATGCCCAGCACATTGGTGGTGGTCACCGGGTTGCGCAGCATGATCAGGGAGACGGTGATGACTGTGATCCTCTTGGTGGCATTGGCGACAGAGTAGCTCAGGGGGCTGATGAGGTTCAAGATGCTGAAGGCAATGACGTTCTGGGCAAAGTTGCAGAAGCCGCTGATAGCCAGCAGGAGGATGGTCCATGGCCAGTGGGCCACAGAACTCTGCCAGGGAGAGCCAGAAGAAAGCAGACATCAGGCAGCTGCGCCTCAGCCGGGGGAGAGGCGAGGTCAAAGCACCTCAGCGGGTGACCTTGGGCCAGTCATGTCCTCAGCTGCCTAGCCCCTCCTTGGGGGGAACCAGCAGGCCTGCTGCCTGGCCTTCTTACAGGAAGAAAGGCACGGCTTGCTGGCTAGCTCTCCTGCATGGGACTGTAACTTTGTATCCCCCGGTCGGTCAGGACACCTCCCCTTTCCCTTGCACCCCTCCCTCAGTTTCAGCCTCCTCCGCCCCACATGCAACAGAGCACAGCATCCTTTCCTGCTCCACCAGAGTGGACTCTCCTCCCTCCACAATTCCCCCTCCCCTTCCTCTGTCTGTTCTCCATCCCAGTCTGCCCTCATCAACAAACTTGGGTAGTCTTTCCAAAGCCACCTCAACCTCAACTCCTCTAGAGCCCAGAAATGTAACCTGAACATTTTAAAGCAATTCTTTAAAACAATTCCAGGGGAAAACCCACAAAACCAGGAAGCTTGGCAAACACTGAAATACATGCAGTGCTCAGTTTCTTATCAAATTTGCTGTACTGCTTTAAAAAAGTTCACATACATAACTTGTTCAGTGTGATATTTATACTACTGTTAAGCATGAGTGCCTGTTCAAACAATCCTTACAGGTTTCGCCATGTCGGAGATGGAGCTGCAAACTGCTGCACCCTGGGATTTATTTCTATTATTTATTTTATGGTACTTATATTTATTTCTATTATACTTAATCTCAACAAATAATTACTCTTCAGAATGGCAGCATAACTTAAGTTTATTTTTCCTCTATTTCACTAGATTCTGCATCTAACTTTCCATGTCAAGCTTTATGTATTTCAGGCAACCGAAGGTTTGCATAAAGAGTAAAAAAGTTCTTGCACAAAGACCAAAGAAAATAAGAAACACCCCCTCTCGTACACAAATCCATCAGATGGTTTCCCTTGAAGGAGAAATTTGACACCAGCAGGAAGCACCGAAGAGGAACCAGCAGAAGCACTGAGGCAGGCAGGCTTCTGGCCTGGACCAAATCCCTCAAGATACTACTCCATTTCTGTTGCAGTTTCTCCAAGACTCTTCCAGCGCCAAGCCTCTTGTTTCACAATCCAGGCAGTGAACTATCAATCATTTAGCGTGGGATTTAACAAGGCAACTTTAAATCCTTGCTTTATAATGCGTTCTGATCATTATTCTAGTGAGAAAATTGGATTAATCTGTGTAGCAATGAGCTCAAGCCTACAGAGGCCTGTTTCAAGAATGCCACAATACTTCTGTTGGTTGCTCTTTCCCCACCATTCTGAAAAGAAAAGAGCAGCAAGCTGGGGAGAAGATCTCTGCCAATTCTAACATCTCGGAGGGTTTGGTTTTTGCTTCCTGGTGCAAGTATAAAGCCTGCGTATGGCCAGCCAGACTGTCGGTTGCTTTAGCTGTATTTTATTCTTTCTTCTTCTTGTTGTTGTCAGTCACTTTGGGTCCCTTCAGAGTACAAATACGTAAGCAAAACAAATGTAACTCTGTAGCAGCCTTTCCCCCAGAATTCCCAAGAGGCAAAAAAGAGAAATCTTGGGGGTGGGGGCACACAAGGTCACAGCAGCTGAGCCTGCCTCATGCAGCCCTTTGTCCCTCACATCTGCACTTGGATTTTAAAGAACTGCAGTGCTTTCCTTTTGGCCAACAGCTCTGCATATTCTGCTGTCTGTCAATGACTTAGAATCCAGCTACCCAAGAGTTGGGCTCAGGGCCAGCTTTCACCAGAAGCCACAAGGCAGAAGGACCACAGGCTGCAGCAAGTCAGAACAAGCAGCCAAACTCTGTGCAGGCAGCAGAGCTCCAGCAGAAGCGCCCAGGCAGGGCTGAGGGGCCACAAGTCCCGCTGCAGAGCTGCCTTCAGACTTACCAGGTCATTCTCTACAAGGAAGGAAGAAAGATCCACCAGGACCCACGTCGGGATCATAAAGAACACAGCATGGCACCCAAGGATGTTCAACAGCCGGAGATGGTGTATTCGCGAGTCTCTCAGCACCTGAAAAGGAGGAGCAGGGGATGACAGCAGCAGACCCCTTTTGAAGAACTGGCTGGTCTCCCCCCCCCCACACCCCGCACAAGCATTCTGACAAGAAATCAAACACTCTCCTGCTCCTACTTTCCAGAGGTGAAAGAGCTGAACAGGGAAGAATGAGCTAAAAAGCTGCCTCCTGGCTTCAGTTTCCCTTCTGCAAAGCCACCTTCAGACAGGCCATGAGACTTCCTAAGTGGCAAGCCCCGCCCCCCCCCCCGCCCTTCAGAGAGGTGAAGGTCTAAGGAAGAACTCCCCAAAGAATACAGGGAAAGGGAAGAGGGACCTGTTTTCTCCCTCAAGGGTTTGTTTCAGTTTTTCCAATGAAAAATGAAATTTTCGAATGAAAACTTTGGAAAGTGCAGGGAAAAAAGTTTCCTAGGAAATATTTTTCTTTGAAATGAGTGAAATGATTTTTTTTACAAAAAAAGACTAGTGTCACTTAAAATGTATTCTGCAAAGCTGTGCAATATTAGAGAGTAATTCATGTGCTCAGCAGAAATTGCAATATTTTAAAGGACATATTTGTTGTGCAAATGTGATTAGTTTTGTTCACAATTAATACAACCACATACCAGATAATAATACCCTGTTGAATATCTCGATGGCTTCCAGTATTATAAAGTTTAACTACAAAGAACTGTTGTGACTGCCAGACGGCTTCAGTTCAAAGCTTATTCTTTTAAAATATTTCTTCCTGTTTCTCAGATGACAAGAACGAAGATACATGGGCAAAGATGGCTGAGGGTGCAGCTTTAGCTTTCTCTTATGTTGGATATATTTGCAGTTTTGTTTACAGGAAAATCAAATGCTCTCAAATGTCTTCAGTATGTCATGTAGAAAACAGTATATGCTACGCTATAAGTGATACATTTTTACATTGTTATTTATATTGTTAAAACAGCAAAATACATTTAAATTTGATATAAAAGTTTTGAATTTTTCTTTTTTTTCGGGGGGGGGGGGGGGGAGGATTACACATCTCCTCCCACCCAGGGCTTCAGAACTCCTAAGCAGGAAAAAAGTTGCGAAGGGCTATATTGGTCCATGCAAAGTCTCAAAACAAGAACTGTTAGACTATCAGAAATACAACTTTGTTCCCTTATATATTTCATACAATATGCTTGCAAGATCATCCGCTGTTTGGTTTTATTATATTGTTTTAAATCTGACTTGTTGTTTTTTATTGTCTAATCTATGTTGTGATCCGCCATGAGCCCATTATGGGAAAGGGCGGAATATAAATTCACTAAATAAATAAATCATATTGTAAAATTACGGCCTGAAGAGTCTGCTCCCCAGAAAACTCTCTTTTAAACATTTATAACAAGCAGCCTGCAAGTTTAAAAGCATGCACCATGTTTTGTGTCAATTCAGTTGGTCCTACGTGTGGATTTTGTTCTTGGTATTTTGGACTCCCAATTCCCAGAATTTTATGCCTCCACCCATCTTCCACGTACACAGGAAGCCAAGTGACAAGTCCTGAGCTGGGGAACACCCCGAGTGAAATCCTTGCCCCGAACTGGCACAGCGAGACACCCAGAAGAGGCTGAGATGTGAGAGATACCTTCTTAGAGAAAATGTTCTGAAGAGAGAAACAGAGAGTTGCAGCAAGCGCACTCACGAGTCCCCACGTGTCAAATGACAGCTCTGTGACTGTGGCCAGCAGGACTCCACCAATGATGGGGATGAGGGATAAATACACCTGCAAGAGGGAGAAGAAGACGACTCTTTGAGTGACAGCTCCTCAAGCAGGCGTGGGAGTCAGCAGGATCCCCCAAAGGCTTCTTCGCCCTTCTGGAAGGAGGAGAGAGCAGTTCTCCTCTTACCTTCGTCGTCTGTTTTTCCTTCATGATGATTCTTGACAGCAGAACCACCCAGATTGGCATAGTAGCCTTCACTGAAAGGGGAAGGAGGGACGGGCTTAGAGAAGGTTCTGAAGGTTCTCCTCTGGGGGCCACTGGGGGCTTCCTTCCTTCCTCTGCCTGCTGGGGGGAGCAGCCACCCCTCCCCTCCCCGCTCTCTCTGAAGGTTCTCCTCTGGGGGCCCCTGGAGGGCTGGAGGAGGGGGGTTCCCTTCTCTGCCTGGGGGAGCAGCCACCCCCTCCCTCTGAGGCTTCTCTGCTGGGGGGCTGGGGGAGGTCCCTTCTCTGCCGGGTGAGGGGGGTTCCAACCCTCCCTTCCTCTCCGAGATTCTGCTCTGAGGGCCCCTGGAGAGCCGGAGGGATGCCTTTCCTTCCTTCCTCTGCCTGGGGGGGGCAGCCACCCCCTCTCTCCCAGAGATTCTGCTCTGGTGATCCCTGGAGGGCCGGGGGGGGGGATTCCACCCTTCCACCCCATCTCCCCTCTCACCGGTGTGGGCGTAGGAGACGGGGACGCGCCAAAGGGAGACGTGGGCGGAGACGGAGGCGAGGTACTTGCCGAAGGCGAGGGGGAGAATGAGGCGGGGGTAGGCGCGGGGGGGCAGCTGGGCGGGGCCTGCGGCGGGGACGCGCCAGGCGCGCAGAAGGGGGGGCAGGAGCGCCACCAGGCCCAGTACGTGGCACAGCGAGACGGTCACGGGCCGCGGGAACGCGCCCAGCAGCACCTTGTTGACCACGTTCCCCCCCGCGCTGAGCGCGTACCAGGCCAGGCACAGCGCAGGCACGCGCAGCGGGAGAGCGCCCCCCCCGCGCGCCCCCGCCGAGGAGGGGGAGGAGGAAGGCGGGGGGGGCAGGAGGAGGGGGGCGGCCGGCTGGGGAGGGGCGGCCGAGGGGGAGGAGGAGGGCGGGGGCGGCCCCGCAGACGACATCCCGACCGCACACGCCGCCGCGTCTCCTCCTCCGGATGCCGCTGGGCCAGGAACGCGCGCGTCACCCTCACGGACGGGCAGGCAGGCGCGCGCTTCTCACGTCACTTCCGCCCGCCGACAGGAAGCCGATGCCCGGGTGGGCTACGGAAGCCCCGGAGGGCCGCTCTGGGAGGGAGGGCTGGGCTGTGAGGCGCGGAGTCCTCAGGGAAGGGGCATGAAGGCGGCCTCGCCTCTCCTGCGCCATGGTCAGATCACTGTGCCCTGAAAGCTCGGTTGAATGCCCTGCCCCTGTTCTATCTAAGTGGCGAGTGCCCTGTTTCAAAAGAGGAGACCTGACTGCAAAAAATCACCTCCCCCCTGTGAGCGGGCTCACACTAACTCTGCTTAGAGGCAACACTGGTCACAAGCAATACTCCCTCTAAGCTGCAGAGTCTTGTGAACAAAAATTCTCCCCCCTCCGCGCAGCTGCTTCCCCCGCACTTCCTCCCAGCCTCACTCAAAGCGGGGCTCCACCACCAGCGTCCCTCTCGGCTGAGTCAGGGGGTGCCCGCTCACAGGCGTTTAGCTTCCGGCTCACACATTTTGGTCTGAGCTCAGGAAGGAGGACCCCAGAGCACAGTAATTGGTGCAGGAGCTCACAACTTTTATTTCAGTAGCTCACAAAGTAGAATTTTTGCTCACAAGGCTCTGCAGCTTAGAGGGAACATTGGTCTCCCCCAAGTCGGTGAGGAGGGCATTTCTGCCCCACTGCGCCCCAGGCGGCTTACAGAAACACGAAAAGCACAAAGGGTTAAGACCACGAATCGCGGTATAAGCCCAGCAAAGAAAGAGGCTGAGCTCACGGGCAGAGAGGAGGAATTCCACAGACATTGAAAAAGACTGCTTCATCATCATCATCATCCAGTATTTTACTGGAGGGGGTCCCCCCCCCCAGCCTCTTACTTGGCTCCAGGTATTCAAATCAGTATTCATTTGCATTTTCCTTTAAAAAGCAAATAGAAATGTTAAAATAACCACTATTCATTAAACTAGAACATAATGGGACAAAACTGAACAAAAGCAGCAGCACCATAAATTTCAAGTTACAGTATTCGCTCCTTAAGACGCACACACTTTTTCCTCCACTTTTTTTTTTGGGGGGGGGGGAAGTGAGTCTTATGGTGCAAAAAATACTGTACCTATTTGGTTAATGTACTTCTTATGCTGCATTCTCAGCAGGGTTCCTAAACCAGGCTACAATTTAAGAACACTACCTGCTAACAATGCAGCAGCATACAATCAAAAGCCAGTAGCAATTCAACAGGTAGCAAGGGTACATATTAAAAGGGTAACAGTAGCCCAACAAACGGGACAAAGGCCTTGTTTAAAAAGAGGAGACCTGACTGCAAAAAATCACCCTGGCACCAGCAGGCAATCAAATCTGGGGCCGGGCAAACGGTAACATAAAAGCAAGGCACCACCATGGAAGAAAGCATAGGAATTCACACTCCAGTCTTCCAGGGAGTGCATCAACTGTGCCAGCAGCCAGCCCTTTCCATCCAGCAAGTTCTTCAGGTATAATAAGAGCCCCCCCCCCAGTTTCTCAGGCCTCCATTAGTCTTGGACAAATGGGTGGGGGAGGGTAGCGATACTCATCTGAGTGCCTTTTTCTTTCAGGGCGCTTCCCATGCTGAAGATCTCTGGCATTGATTGTGTTGGTCTGGTGTGAGAAGCCAAGGAGAGTTTGGCTGCCTGGCTGGTGTACTGACCACCTAGTGTACCAGCAGGCAGCATGCTAGGCCGCTGGAGGTGGTTGCTGGTTGGGTCTTGGAGTTCCCAAGGTTCTTGGGGACTTCAGCATCCATGCTGATGCGGCTGCGTCCAGTCCGGCTCTGGACCTGGTGTTGATGGACTGGGGCAACGCTGGGACTCCCAGTTTGTACCAGGCCCTCAATACACCAGGCCACACACTGGATTTGATCTTTGGAACGGGGATAGATGTGGGTCTGATTACCACTGACAGGGTGCCATGGTCAAATCACTGTGCCCTGAAGGCTCGGTTGAGTGCTCTGCCCTTGCTCTATCTAAGTGGCGAATGGATTTATGCTCATCCACAGAGACTTATGGATTGTACAGGCTTCCAGAACATCCTGTGGGATCAGTTACCTCCAAGCAATTCATTGGACGTGCTGATAGAGGACTGGAATACACACCTCTCTGAAGCCATCAATGAAATTGCTCCCCAATGCCCTCTTCATTCCCGCTCTAACCTGGCCCTTTGGCATAACATGGAGCACACGGGGATGAAGTGAGAACTTAGGCAGCTAGAACAAGTTTGGTGTCAGACTTGTAATGAAGCTGCAAGAACATCCTATAGGGTATCTATGAAAACCTATGCAATGGCAGTGAAAGCTGCTAAAAGAGATTTCTTTATAGCTTCCATCACATCTACTAGCTCTCACCCAGCACAATTATTTAAGGTAATTGTGTCTCTAACCTCCCTTTCAGGGAGAGTCCAAAATATGAGAAATTTGGCCATAAGCAGTGAGACATTTGTGAACTTTTTTTGCAAATAAAGTCCTGTTGCTCTGCCAAGACCTGCTGTGCCACTGTTGAAGGTCAGGGAACTCAAGGCCCCTTGACTGTCTTTGGATCCAGTACTTGGCAACTTCGGCTGACTCTCAGGCCAATGTCAACAGGATCCTGGGTGCTGTCAGACTGACCACGTGCCTCTTAGGACCATGTCCATTGTGGCTGGTGAGGGCCTGCAGTGATAGAATACAGGGGCCCAATGTACATTATCCATCTGTCCCCTTAGTTTAGTCCAGGGGGACTAAGAGGCCATGGTAACACTGCTCTGGAAAAAGCCATCTTTAGACCCGCTGGCTCCTTTGTTTCTGGGCAAGGCAACTGAAAGAATGGAGGTGGAGCAGCTCCAGTTTCCTGGATGACACGTCTGGCTTCTGCCTGCCCATAGGACAGAGGTGGTGCCGGTTGTCCTCACAGATGGTCTCTGCAGGCACCTGGATCAAGGTGAGTTGGTGCTGCTGCTTTTAGACCTGACAGCAGCATTCGACAGTTGTCTATGACCTGTTGGCCCATTGCCTCGCCAACGTAGGGGTCTGTGGGGTAGCCTTGAAGTGGCTTCCCTCATTTCTCCAGGGCTGGGGACAGAGGGTGACGCTAGGAGAGGGTATCACCCTGCTACCCTTTGGTTTGCGGGGTTCTCCAGGGGGCAGTCCTCTCTCTTAGGTTGCTAAACATCTATAGGCACCTTCTCACCCAACTGATGCTGAGTTTTGGGCTGGTTTGTCACCAGTACACTGATGACATCCAGCTGTATCTGTTGAGACAGATCCATTCAGCTGGCTGCCACCCCACCTAATTTGGTTGAGGGACTGGAGGCTGTGACTGGGTGGCTGAAACAGAGCTGGCTGAGACCAAATCAGTCAAAGGAGGGGTCCTGTGGAGGAGCAGGGACAATCCAAGATGGGGTGCCAACTCCAGCTCTGGATGGTGAGCCGCTAGCATTGGCACCAACCATCAAGAGCCTGGGCGTGATCCTGGATGCTTCCTCATCTGTGGAGACCCAGGTTGCAAACACTGCCAGGCTGGTGTTTCTTCAGCTATGCCAATTGGGGCAACTGCCCCCTCCCCTTCTCTCACATCCTGACCTCACCACCGTGATCCATACAGTGGTCACCTCCAGGCTGGAATACTGTAACTCACTCTATGTAGGGCTGCCCTTGAAGTTGACTTGGAAATTACAACTGGCCCAGAATGCAGCAGCACAAGTACTTACAGGTACCCCGATGACAGCACACATCCAACTAGTGCTGGTTGCTTTTCTCAGCAGTCAGTCCCACTGAGTTGAGAGTAATGGAGACAGGACTGCAGCCCAAAGAGTGCAATACGGGAGACGTGTTAAACACAAACAGGCTTAGAGTGTGATCCACAGCATAAGAACACAAGAGAAGCCATGTTGGATCAGGCCAACGGCCCATCCAGTCCAACACTCTGTGTCACACAGTGGCAAAAAAATTTATATATACACACACACTGTGGCTAATAGCCACTGATGGACCTGTGCTCCATATTTTTATCTAAACCCCTCTTGAAGGTGGCTATACTTGTGGCCGCCACACCTCCTGTGGCAGTGAATTCCACATGTTAATCACCCTTTGGGTGAAGTACTTCCTTTTATCCGTGTTAACCTGTCTGCTCAGCAATTTCATCGAATGCCCACGAGTTCTTGTATTGTGAGAAAGGGAGAAAAGTACTTCTTTCTCTGCTTTCTCCATCCCATGCATTATCTTGTAAACCTCTATCATGTCACCCCACAGTCGACGTTTCTCCAAGCTCAAGAGTCCCAAGCGTTTCAACCTTTCTTCATAGGGAAAGTGTTCCAGCCCTTTAATCCTTCTAGTTGCCCTTTTCTGGACTTTCTCCAATGCTATAATATCCTTTTTGAGGCACGGCAACCAGAACTGCACACAGTACTCCAAATGAGACCGCACCATCGATTTATACAGGGGCATTATGATACTGGCTGATTTGTTTTCAATTCCGCATACAGGCCCAGAAGGAAATCCTAACAAGATTGGCTCCTAGGTATTCTGTTACAGCCCCCTCAAAACAGAAACTCTTCGGGGCCAAGGCCTCCTCCATTGCAGGCAGAAAGGAAAGCGAGAGTCCCTTAAGACTAACAGAACCATTTGGACAAAAGCTCCCATGGACTCATTATAACTACAAATCTGCTAGCCTTTTAAAAAAAGCACAGAGCTGGCTCCCGCAAAGCCATTCCCCCAGCAGTGGCACTTCTGTCTCGATGCAAGGAGCATTCGCCAGGTGCAAAAGGTGTTCTGAGGCCTCCTGACCCTTGCAAGTCTTGACAGAGCTGCCTCAGGCACAGTGACCCACACGACCCCATTCTCGAGCAGATGAACATGTCTGAAGCGCTGCATCCTCCAAATCAACAAGCACCACAAACCTAGGGAAACCATGTTATATATTCCTGCTCACTGATGCTCCAAAGAGGTCGCTTTCGGCCTTGCACAGCAACTGGGCCCCACTGCTCAACAAGCCACTTCTCGGTGCCTCTGTGCTTAAAATGCTTCTGCCACGACCACTTACTGTCTCCCTGTGCACAACGGTGATTTCTGTGCCTGCAAGCACAGTCAGTCCCGCTGCTCGTTGACAAGACACACACAGCAACCAAGTCGAAGAAAGACAGTCCAAACCAAAGCAGAGAGAATGGATTTTGAGAGGGTGCTCAGAAGTCAGCCCACTGAGCTCCCCCCTGGGAAAGTGAACTCAGAATGGCATCTTCAGCCTAGGTCATCCTACACGTCTGAAGCAAGCACACTGAACGCTAAACACACTACTGGTTGTGATCCAGCTGAAACGTCCACAGATTCTTGCCAGCTCTGTGCCCCCCACCCCCCCAAATGCTGCTCCTAGGGGTCCCCGGGACTTTGTGCCGCAGCAGGATGGAGGGGAGTCCAGCTCTGCAGAGGGAATGCCATTCTGCCCGTCAGGATTCTGCGCAACACACGCAGAAGGCCTCCCTCATCACTGGGGCACCTGCTCCTCCCACTCCTCCTGCTGCAAGGAATGAGGACAGTCACGGCTCCCTCCTTGCTCAGAAGCAGGTCTGTGCAGCCTTGCTTTCTCACCCCAGATTTGAAGGGGGGGGGTGGCCACACTTACTTAAGTGTTGACAAGCAAAGATCCACATGGTCACAAGCACAGCCTAGCTGCAGAAAGAGAGAGCAGGCAAGGGGCACCCATCTGGCTCTTTCACAGGAGAGAGAGCTGGAAGTTACAAGGGGAGGCTTCCGCCATCATCTTATTAACAGGCAGAGCAGATTAACCGAGGCTGAAGGCTAATCTCAGTAAGGAAGAGGGTGTGTGTGTGTGTGTCTATTCAACACAAAATGTAGGCAAAGAATTAGCTCCAACTTACTTCTACCAACATAAAAACTACACACGTGTTAAAATCCACCCCGCCTAAGAGCAGCAGCAAGTGGAAGGCCCCATCCACACGGGCCCAAGCAAGGGGGGGGGGGGGAGTCACCAACCCAGACTAATTTTAAATACATGAGTATATAAAAACCACACTGCGTTTTGTGCAAATTTCTTTTATTTCCACATTTATATCACAACGTGTCCACTTAAAGGACCAATAGCAAAGTTGCTTCTTCTGCGTCTCAGGAGCACAGAAGTCTAGTTACTGTACATTCACTAAGGCTCTTGTTTTTGCAAATCGCAATTGTGATGGGTATCCATAAGGCAAACAATATCTAAAGGAATGGTAACAAGTATATTTCCAGCATACAAACAGGCTCCCATTTCCCCCTTCACAGGACATTTACAAACTAGTAGCACCCTCCATTGCTTTTGATTTTTTTTTTTTAAAGAAACAAACAAAAAGAAGTGACTCCTCTCTCCCTCCCTCCCTCGCTTCCCTGCAAAGCGTTGCTGGGGAGCACGCACGCACACACACACGCTGGCTGGTGGTGATGCTGGGACAACAGTAACATTTTCTGCAGCATCTTTCAGACTGGATTGACACAAACCCAGAGCAGATGGCAGAATGCTGTGCTGAAGGTGGTAGTTCTCTCCCCTCCGAACTTCTAGCACAACACATCATGGCAAACCAACCCTCCACATAAGGGACTGCTCAAGAGCACACAACTGGTGTGCAGAGATGCAATGCAAATAAGAGGTAACTACAGTTGTGCGGAGTTCATTTTCCAATATCTCACTGCCATGTTATATTTTTTAATAGAAAAAAAAAAGAAAACCAAATCAAGACAAATAAATAGACTCACCTACTGTGTTAATGTTCCACTTCCACAATGCCTGCCTGTACCTGCCTTTCCTCAGATTCTGGCATTCAGAGTGCTGGAAACACCTCTCACTTTGTGGGGACTAACACTTTTTAAGGGCTGCCTTGCTAGAGAGTTTGGAGCTCTACAGACTCTGTGTGTTTTTAAATCAACCTTCATTATGCCTTCCTTTGCAATACGTGTTAGTGAACTGGTACCAGCTCCTCACAAAAAAGAGGAACTGCCAGTATCCAGTTCTCGTACATACCCTCTGCCTGGCGAGCCTGTTTCAGTGTGACGGGGCGGGGATGGGGGGGTGGGGTAGCACCTGCCCGTTTTACTGTCTGCCGATGTAAAAAGCATCTTAGCAAAACTGTACTCAGTCTAGGCAGACATAAGGCAGGATGTTCAGGCGCCCGTCATCCCCGTGTGGGTCTAGCGATATGCACTGCGTCCAATCATACCAGTTACCCTGTGTGTCATAGCAACCGTTCACACCTGGCCAAGACTGGTCAGATATCCTGCCGAGGTCTTCCCTCGTGACCTCTCGTGTCACCCCAGGCAAGTTTGTGGGTTTGCTGCTGACAGGAGCCAGAACGTGGGTCTTTCTGGCCTCTCTCCTAGTGCTTTCCTCTTGCTTTAAATATTGAGACATGAAGTAGGGGGCCCCAGGAGTCTGCACTCCTGAAGAGGACAGCAAGGTACTCTGCCTGTCCAAGTAGGACTGAATGATTTCATTCCTGGACAGCTCTTTCCAATTAGTTTGTTCAAAGGGACTCTGAAGCAGGGGCGGGGCTTGCTCCTGCCTGTCTGTGTCTGTCCTGTGCTGCAGGGCAAGAGCAGGGAGGTCCGCCTGCAGAGAGTCCCTCTGCGTTAAAGGTTTAATCTCGCCCGTCTTGGGGTCAAAGGTAAGTCGCCTCTCCTTTTTTAACCGGACGGGCTTGACACCTGCTTCTAGTGCCTGCCCGTCCAAGTTGACCACGTAGTCTTTGGGCCGGTATTTTTTCTTCTTTCTGCTGTCAGACCCTGATGCAGCACTGTCGCTGTCCATCTTTGAGGTGTCCGGCGAAAAGCCAGCCAAGGACTCCGAAAGGTGCAGGCCGCTCCCACCTGCCGCGAGCCAGTGTTGACCCTCAGGTGCTGCCTGCTGCTCCGGGGAGGGCAGAGGGGGCTCTGGGCCCTCCTGCGGAGATGCCTCCAGCCTCCTGGCCAGGGCTGGTGGGGTCGACGGCTGAGCCAGAGAAAGAGGCGGTGACGAGGGTGCTGCCACTGCAGCATCCAGGAGGGGAGGCCTTGGAGATGGAGTGGACATGGAGCCCTTCAGAGCGCACGTGGTGTGCTGCCGAGCAAATGTTTCCAGCCTGACACTCCTTGGGCTGAAGGAGGAGCAACGGGGGCTCCGGGCTTGGCTGGCTGCCTCCTCCGCTTTCTCATGCTGCTGCTGCTGCTGCAACGCTGCCGTCTTGAGCAATGAGGAAGCTCCAGTAGGTTTGAAGAGCCCTGGAGAGCTGGTGTGGGGCCTGACCGCATTGACCGGAATCTTACTGGGTTTGTCATTTTCACCCAGGTCCACTTGGCTCCCTTCTGCTCCAGGCAGTGTGGCCACCTCTGGAGGGCTGGGGAAGCTCTCTGGGCTCCCCCCAATCCCATTGGTGGGAGGCGGGGAAGAGTTCTGTAATACTTCATAGCTGGCTTTAGAAACCTTCGAGGGAGGAGGGCCCTGGTGGCCATCATGGGGCTCACCTCTCCGCTTCCGGTTGCCTGGCTTCTCAGGCTTTGGGGAGTTCAGCTTCTGCACATCGTTCCTGTTCTTCACATCATGAACGGGCTTTGAGCCCACCACAGCCACGGGCGGCGTTTCCACACGGCAATTGTGAGCTCCGCCGTTTGCAGATCCAGGCGGATTGGACAAGCCCCTCGAGGCAGTCTCGTTTTGTGTTACGGGCTCGATCAGCTTCTGCCAATTCCGCAGCAGTTTTTTTGCACGCTTGGCCAGCTCCTCATTCTTTGTTTTCTTCCGCACATCATTGATCAGCTTGCCCAGTCTCGTTTCCTATTTTAGAAGAAGGAAAACAAGGAACACAGAAGTCACCTGACAAGACTCCCAATCAAGTGGTGCCGTGGCCACCCTTGACTCCCATGACACACAACAGCAGAGGATCTCTTCCTCCAAATCTACACACAGAGAAGCTAAATTCTGCAGAGAAATTCCGGCAGTCCCCTCCCCCGTCCCCCAAAACAGCAACTTTGTTAGAATCAGGAGGAACACAAGGTGTGCACCTGCACACCTTCAACACCACCCCCCTTGTGGCAGGGTTTACTGTCTGCTGCAGACCAGAGGTTACTAGGGCAGGGCAAAGCTGGCCATTAAAATCAGCTAATAAGATCTGGGAAGGGAGCTGTGAGCCACTCCGATGTGTAGCAGAAGAAACAGGAGGGCTGAGTGTTTGTGCCACATGGAGCAAGGCTTGAAATGCCCCACAAATCAAGGAACGCGTTCAAGCCCACTGGAAGTGACTGTCTGTTTTGCTGACAAACATTGGCAGAGGAAGGGGCTGTGGGCGTCGATGGAAGCCCCCCCTTCAGAGTGACACATGGGTGGCTGCAACGTGTTAAGCTGATCCCTTGACTTTTCACGCTTTGGAGTATCCTGCCCATAAGCGATCAGCAAGGCTGTATATTTTCAGGCACTGCATGCAAAACAGCACCAGGAAGGGGGGGCGGCATCAGTGCTGCTGCTTCAGCCCACAGCTGCAGTGTGTGCTCCCCGCCAATCAGGGGAAGAAAAGAAACCTTAAGCTGTGGCCTGGAGCCCTGCAAAGCCCCCCAAGTCCCCTCAGCTCTGCCTAGTGTGCCCCACTGCAGTCCCCATTCACTCCATGGCAAAGTGACGCTGCTGCCGCCGCCGCCGCCTTCCCACCCCGAGGGAAGTGGCAATGAGGCAGCTCTGGCCTCTGCATTAAGTGCTGAGTGAAGCCAAAATTAAACAAGGTGAGAAAGAACAAAGAGCATTTTGCCACCAGATGCCCAGACTGCAAACTCTTCCTCTTCACCTGCCCCGAAGGAGCAACTGCATCCAGGCAAGAAGTGAGACAGCTGCAGCAATGGGGGGGAGTGGGGGGGATCCTGCCCACAGTCAGAAACAGAACAGAAGGCCCACTATGCTATTTCCAGCCCGGCATTCCAAATACAGAGACTGGGAAGCCAGACCCAAATGACTAGCACTGTGCTGGTTCCTCCCATCCAACAGAGAGGATGATCCTCTTTTCCAAGTCTGTGCAGAAAGCTGGCTTGCCTACTGAAACCAATCAATGCGGAAACCTACCTCAAGGGCCTCTTTGGTAATCGGGTATTTCTCCAAGCTGGAGATCACTTCCAGTACTGCCACCATGTTCTGTATCTGGAGGAGAAGGGAAAGAACAGACAATATAACCACTGGCTGAGAGAGACAATAGGTCCTCTGAAGCTGAAGTACTCCGGTTGGCAACCTCAAATACATGGCTATGGAGGGCTGAGAAGACAGCCTCAACTGGCCACTTTGCAGATAATCCTTCCGCGCATTCACTCGAACTCGGAAGCTGGGCCACAGTCTCTTCAGAAAGGGAACTTAGGACAGCTATTACCTACTAGTGCAGCAGGCCTTTCACTGTGATGGCAACATTCACTACTGTGACCCAGCTCCACTGTGCTCACCAACCTGTGGGTATGTTCATACGTAATGGAAGCCTCAAAAGCAGCCTGATATGCTTAGTGATGGAATACACAGCACATTCTTCAGTAGGCAAGAGAGACCTCTGGTAAAACCACAAAAGCCATGATCAGGCTGGTCTTTGGGAAACAAGGTTTTCACAGGATGTTATTTCCTAGTGCCCTAGAGTTATGCACTTGGCAAACTGGGCTGGGTCTACTTTTAAACTGGTTCAGAGGAATACTTGCTTCCAAAGAATAAGAAAACTCCAGATGAGAGCATGCTCCAAGGGACCTCTGCTCGTTTTCATTGGTCTCAAGATCCTTCCATAATCCTTTATTTATCTCTCCAAGAGGGACCCAGAGTGCTCACAACATGGCTCGCCTCTCCTTCATTTTATCCTTAGAACGATGACCCTGCAAAACAGGCTGACGGAAACCGTCCCAAGGTCACCCTGGGAGGCTCCCCAGCAAAGTGGCCATCCACACCTGGACTTCTTGGATCCTAGCCTGGCACTCTGACCGCTCTACCAGGCAAACCACTCCATTCCCTCAAGTACAAAACAGACACACACTGCTTGGTCTGGCAAAAGTGTGAAAGAAATGCCCAAGAGAAAAGAAAGTCATTATTTCACAAAGAAAACACTAATAGATTTAATGTTTGAGAAGAAGAGACTGGATTTATACGCAGAAAGGCTTACAATCTCCTTTCCCTTCCCACCACAGACACACTGTGAGGTAGGTGGGACTGAGAGAGCTCTGACAGAAACTGCTCTTAAAAACGTAAGAGAAGCCAGGTTGGATCAGGTCAATGGCCCCTCCAGTCCAACACTCTGTGTCACATAAGAATATAAGAGAAGCCATGTTGGATCAGGCCAATGGCCCATCCAGTCCAACACTCTGTGTCACATAAGAGAAGCCCTGTTGGATCAGGTCAATGGCCCATCCAGTCCAACACTCTGTGTCACATAAGAACGTAAGAGAAGCCCTGTTGGATCAGGCCAATGGCCCATCCAGCCCAACACTCTGTCTCACATAAGAACATAAGAGAAGCCCTGTTGGATCAGGCCAATGGCCCATCTAGTCCAACACTCTGTGTCACATAAGAACATAAGAGAAGCCATGTTGGATCAGGCCAATGGCCCATCCAGTCCAGCACTCTGTGTCACATAAGAGAAACCCTGTAGGATCAGGCCAATGGCCCATCCAGTCCAACACTGTTATACAGTGGCCAAAAATCCCAGGTGCCATCAGGAGGTCCACCAATGGGGCCTGGACACCAGAAGCCCTCCCACTGTGCCTCACCAAGCACCCAGAATACAGAGCATCACTGCCCCAGACAGAGAATTCCAATGATAAGCTGTGACTAAGAGCCATTGATGGACCTCTGCTCTTGAGAGGAACAGCTCTGAGAGAACTTGTGACTGATCCAAGGTCATTCCAGCAGGTGCATGTGGAGTGGTGGGGGATCAAACCCAGTTCTCCCAGATTAGAGTCCACCACTCTTAACCACTACATCAAACTGGCTCTTGAGGTGAGGGAAACCAACAATGGAACAAGTTGCCCAACCCTGAGCTACACTATGGCTAAAGAAGCCTCATGCAGACTGCCAAGAGGTTTTCACCAGAACTCACGGGCAAACCATGGGACAGTGCAGAAACTCTACTCGGTTTAAAACAAGCCAGTTGCTGGAAGGTCAGCACTACTGCCACTAAATCAGGCATGGGTCATTGGCATCTGCATCAGCAAGACCCAACTTCACACTATCAGGGCACAAAAAGCTCACACAACAGGGACAGGAACTGACATTTACACTTGACAGCAACACAAGTGCTCACTTCCAGGTCAGTGAGAAAGCCAAGGGCTGGAATCCCATCTAATTTCCACTCCTCAAGCATCAGCTCGCTATGAAGCCTTTGCACAGTCGAATGAAACAAGGTTCTGTTCATAGAGCTACTGCACGGTCCCTTGTATACGTGATACAATCTGAACATGTGAAATGTGTTGTATACATGCACTAATAACAACCCACTAGAGAAGCTGGGGTGGATTGGGCCAGCAAGGCTTGGAGACAACATCACTCTTGATGGATCAAGGCGAGTGTATGTGCGTGTTTCTCAGACAGTGAACTTCAAAAGGGGCCTGCTGCATAGAACCAGGTCAAGTGAACACAGCCCTCCATTTTTCTAATCTGGATCTTCTCACTCCTAAACAAAATCTGTGATCAACTTAATCGTCATTAGCTGTTGTAGCCCTGGCTCTCTCTAATATGGGAACTGTCCTTTGTGTTAAGCGTGAAATATATGTAGAATGCAACAGTGTTCTCTATCGCTATCTTCCACCTGAAGTCCTGGGTTTCCAAAACTAAACAAGGCAACTTCTGGCCTTTGATCATACAAGGAAGGGGGTGATATTTGTTGCATCAACTGCAGTCTGAATTCATCCTCAGACCCGCACTGAGCCCCGTAGATGGATGTGCAAGTCACTGAATATCACAAGAGCCCTGCTGAGTCAGACTAGTGAGGGTCCATCTAGTCCAGCATCCTGTTTCACACAGAGGTTGTCTAGTTGAGCTTGAGGGCCAACAACAGGGCACAGAGGCTGAGACCTTCTCCTGCTGTTGTCTCCTACTCACAATGGCTAGTGAATTTTGCTAATCTTCTACATTTATCTATAATCACAGCCATCATTATACACACTAGCAGCAAACCCCACCAATTATGCAAAGAAACACTTTTGTCTATTCTGACTGTATTTAAGTGCTCTTGAATTCTAATACTAGATTTGAGAAAGAAAAAATTCTGTCTATCCACTTTCATTACCCTCTGCATAATTTAAACTTCTACCTTGTCCTCTCTTAGACATCTTCCTAAGCCATCATCTGGAACTTATAATATCAAAAATATTCTATTATTCAATACATTATTTGACAAAAACAGGAGTTCAGCTCAGAAGAAAATCCTTCAGATGTAACAAGAGTAAAGCTGAAGTTGGCTCTTCTGGGTCAAAGCTTTCCCAGCACAGCCTGCTCCCAAAAGCAGATCATCAACACAGACCAATGATTCACAATTTTTTTTTTGGGGGGGGGGATGCAGCAAATGACTGTATGGCTTCAGTATGTGTGTCACACCTGGGGAAAAGTACAGCAGAAGAAGCCAAAGTGGCTGGATAGGGAAGGCGCAAAGTAGGCAGCACTGATATCTGGGCAAAAGCATGGGAGATGCAGCAAGATTTGAAAGGAGACAGCTTAGACCTTGCAACAGTTCAGGCTGGGATCCAAGAGTGCTGTGCAACTAACCCAGTGCAGGACTCCCCCACTCCAGTATCGTGGACACAGAACACTGGTGGTGGAGCAAGGAATTAAGGCAATGGAAGGCATCTGGGGCATCTGCTAGGCACTTGGGGGAGGAATCCCCAAATAAAACACACCTTAGCAAGGCTAGGGAAGTATGCTTTAACCTAGAATAAACGGGACAGTGTTGTCTCCCTACGGAGGGGGGGCAAGAAAGATAATCTGGGGGAACCAAGAAAAGGCACGCCTCGTCATACCTTGGGAAGTAAGAAGGGCCCACCTGGCAAGGCCTCCACAGAGGCAGGCAGTAAAAAGCCGCCTCTCTGCACGTCCACACCCCAGTAAGGATCGCCAGCAGGCAGCCATGAGTCCCAGGCACGCCAAAAGAGACATGCGTGGCCCACAGGCTGTGTGGCCCCAGCTCCCCCCAACCCCCTGCACGCGAGAGCCTGAGCCTACTCCTCAGGGCCGGTGTGAGGACGCAGCATGCTTGGAACCGCGGAGGTGCGACACAAAGCAGGCCAGGCAGAGGGCGAGCGAAGCCGGGGGGTGCAGGGAGGCGCGCACCAGCCAAGCCAAGGGAAGGGAAGGGGCCAGTGGGGAGCCCTCCCTGCCCATCCACTCACGTTGCTGTGGGGGTCGATGGCCTGCAGCAGCCGGTCCCTGATCTGCTGCGGGGAGGGTCCCGGAGCCGCTGTCATTGCCTCCCTGGGGGGGAAGGCGGCGGGGGAGGGGGGAGCCGGGCGGGGCGGGGCAGAGGCGGCGGCGGCCCCCCACTCCCTCCCTCCCTCCCCGGCCGGCCCCTCTTCCCGGCCTCACTCGCCCGCCTGGCCGCGGGGCAGCCGCCACCGCATCTTCCGCTCGCGCGCCCCGCCGGCAGGGGAGGACGGGGGACCGGCTGCGGCTCCGGCTGGCCTGGCCTGGGCTCGGCGGCGGCGGAGGAGGAGGCCGAACTCCACTGTGGGCAGGAGCCAGCCCGCGCGGTGCACCATGGGACACGCCTGACGGCGGCACGCAGCGCAGCACGGCGCGTCTGTGGCGTCACGGCGCAACAGCTCCCCACCGCGACGGTGCGCGCGCGCCTCCCGCCTCGGCGCCACAGCGCCTGCGCGAAAGCACCTGCGCACTTCTGGAAGGGCTGCCGGGAGGGGGAGGGGCCGAGGGGAGGGAGGAGGAGAAAGGGCGGGAAAAGGAGAGGACGCCCTTTCTCCTCAGGAAATGGCTCCACCACAACCACCACACACACGGAAATTAAGACCCTAGGCTTCACACTATACCCAACTGCTTACAATGCCGGATTTAGGAGGGGGTGGGGCAGAATCAAGCTAACATTGAGGCAAGTGGATTTGCATCACAGACCTCAATTCAAGGTCCACAAACCTCAGAGAATTTGGATTTCTTAAGTTGTGTTTGGTTAAAAATGTGAGAATTTAACGAAATTCCTAAAGACAGGTGTGCTGTGAAACCCACCTGTGCTCCCCTCCCCCAACACACACCTCTAAAGGGGCCACGAAACATATAAATCCAGGCAAAACGTCTCCCGCAACTCCTCAGAACAACTCACACGGCACTCGGGGGGCGTGGATTGAGAGTCTTGCTTTGTTCGGACAATGGATATGTTTAAAATGTCCACAATCCTAGTTGTATTGTACTGCACTACTTATTAGATGTGTCAAATGCCAATGACTGCAAGACTTATAGTGGGTCATATACCTCCAGTCTCAGTGGGAGAGGCAGCACACTATAAAGAACGCTAAATAAATCTGTACTGAAGGCCAGGCAACTCGATGCATTACACTTGAGGACAATGGGCTCCCTGCCCTGCTGGCTCAACAGTGGACTGATGAGTTTGGCACCTCTCCAAGGGTAGAGTAGTCCCTACACCCCCTCCCAGCAACCCCCTGGAAGGCAGGAGATCCTGGGGAGTCTGAGCAAAAATTCTACTTCGTGAGCTACTGACATGAAACCTGTGAGCTGCTGCATACATTAGTTTGCTCTGGGGCCATTTTTCCTGAGTTGAGACAAAAACGTGCGAGTCGGAAGCTAAAAAACCGTGAGGCGGCTCACATTAACTCAGCTGAGAGGGAACACTGGCCACTGCATGCATCTATCCACCCCTCACGCTGAAAAAGTGGACCTCATGAGAACAGCCTAAGCCGGTCCCCTTCTACTTGCTGCAATTTGTCCCCCTTCTGGTGGGGTGCATGAGCAGAACATGTGGCATCATGAGGGGTGCATAAGCAAAACATGGCAAGATCATGAGGAGGGACCGGCGGGGGGGAGGGGGTGCGGCAAAAGACTGACATGACTGACCCCCCTCTAACCCTTGTACTGGATCAGGCCCGCTAGGAGGGAGGCACGTGGTTGGAATTTCTGGGGGAAAGAACAGGTCAGAGTCCAGTACTAGAAATTTAGTAATCTTTTACTTCATAAGGTCAAAAAGGTCATGTTTCCATCAGAAAGCCATCACCAAGGATTCCAAGTTTGACATTTACAGTTGTCACCTCAGCTGCCCAGATGTGTTTAAGAGCCAAATAACCTAGTGGAAGACCAGACAAAGTAAAATTAATGATCAACTTTTTACCTCGGTTATTATTACAACAGACCTGTAAAGTAGGCCAGGAATATCAATATCATCACCCCAAACGTACAGAAGAAGGTCGCTGAAAACCACCCAGTGAGTTGACTGGGTCTTTCAAAACCTGAACCTCTCACCTTAGAAGGTAAGGCTTAAATCTTTATCCAACTCATTTAGAAAAGTATGACTGGATCAGTCCTGTTTTCCCCATTTTGTGACACAGTTTTAATGCTAAAAGATTCTTTTGTGAACAGGACTAGATGGGACATAAGATTTCTCACAAAGCTTTTTCTTTTACAGAAACTGATTGGAGAGGACATATATTAAAAATATGTAAGTGCTAAATCCAAGGTCTAAAAAGCACACAATAAGTTGTGATGATTCCTCCCTTCTCTCTCTTACACGCACACACTTACACAATCATGCAGAACATCATAAAGATATTCCATAAAGCAATGAAGATCCGGAAGTACCTCAGACTCAGCAAAAACTCTCTGATATTATCACCTAAGTGGAAGAAAGCACATATAAATAAAATGGGCTAACATATCACTCCACCTGCATTCCTATACACTGGCAAGAATAACTGAACCTGGTAACAATTATTATTAATAGAGTTAAGTACCAAAATGGAAAACAGGGCCATGCCCAGCTCATTATATTTTTAAAGAGAGACAGGGAAAGAGGCACAGAGAAAAAGGAAAAAGAACAGAGTAACATAAACATTAGCAAGTGAGGAAACCGGGTAAAAGGAAGCTAAACCAAACAGCACTGCAAATGTGCAAAATACTGTTCAGAATGATAGAACTCCAAGACGACTTTATGAGAAGCACAGCTGAAAGGAAGGGCTGAGCAGTGATACAGCATATGCTCAGAGCCATTTTTATTATCTCAGTGAGAGCGTCAAGGAGCTGAGTCAGCATCCCAAGGGTTTATTATTCTGAGCTGTCATTTAGGAATTGCTCAAGACAACTACAGTACCCATAATGCAGAAAGCACTTGTAGATGTTTGTCAGGAACAACAGCACAACACTTGTTGCCTTAACCGCACTTGAAGGATTGTTGCTTGCACTCCTCTTGTGCTGAAGAGCTGACAAGAAGGCATTAAGGATAGACCTAAGCAATCAACGATGGCTGCCCTGAAACATTACATCGTAACATCCTCTGACACTGTATGGTGCTCTGGACTTTTACCTGTTGTTGGTTCTTTTACCTCTTCACCAAAGCCCTGGCTCTCCTTTTTCTTCCTGAGAAACAGACACAAAATAATCATTCCCACATCCCTAGAAGGACACAAACTCCCCTAGCAAAGAACAAAAGGAAAGAGACAGAGTTCCAAACAGACCAAAAGGTCAAAACACAAACATCATAAGATGCTGTGAACGTCTTCAAGGACAAGCTGGAAGGAAGAGAGGTTGGATGTATAAATCCAGGGCTTTTTTTGTAGCAGGAACTAATTTGCATATTAAGCCACACACCCCTGATGTAGCAAATCTTCCTGGAGCTTACAGTGGGCCCTGTATGCTCCAGGACTGGTTACATCAGGGGTGTGTGGCCTAATATGCAAAGGAGTTCCTGCTACAAAAAAGCCCTATATAAATCTGCTTTAAGTTTATTCCATATTCCATAAAGCCAGTTCAGGCAGCCACTTTCCACCTTCTTAGAGTGAGGTCTTTCCCAAACCCTTTACATTGACATGACTGAACCAGGGAGCTATGCCTCTAATAACCAGGTGGTTTTAACACCAAGCAACAGGACACCTCCAAAGTTTGTCTAACCATCAACTAGACTGTGCTGGTGAAGCATTGAATCCCAGTCATGGGACTACCTGTTGGTTGTTTCCAAATTCTCTGCTATCATAACCCCCGTCCCATCCACACTAGACAATTCTAGTTTCTCCACCACTCACAGCCTGAAGTTCAGCACTGCTCCTGCATTGACCAACAGCGTCCTATGTGGGAAAAAGAAAATCAGAGAGGTTACAGTCCACTCAGCTATCGAAAAGCAGAATTGTTTTTCCTCAGCCTCCCTATTCCAGAACATCCTTAAACTCTGAGCTTTAGAGAGGGGGGAGAGCTGAAAGGGCACAACTTAAGGGTAGCTTCTCCCTATATGTTTCTTAGAATCCTCAGCTCAATGATTTCCCTCCCCCAGCCCCCCACCCTTTTCTCTTGGCATGGCTCCTGCACTTTTCACAGCTGTACATCTTGTCTCTCATACTCTTCAGCCATCTGGGGAATTTGGTATGAGGCCATGTTTGTTCTTCTTTTCCTATCAATGATGCACTGGTTACCAAGCCAAAGCTTAGTTAGTTTAAAAAGAGAATTGTCAGGGTGAAAACATAGCTGTTCAGAGCAATACTTCCTCTAAGCTGTGGAGTCTTGTGGTAAAAATTCTATTCTGTGAACTACTGGCATTAAAATTGTGAGCTATTGCATAAATTAGTTTGCTCCGGAGCCATTTTTCTTGAGCTGAGACAAAAATGTGTGAGCGAGAGGCTAAAAAACTGTGAGCTAGCTCACACTAACTCAACTTCGAAGGAACACTGGTACAGAGATAGATCCAAAAGGATAGTGCAAAAAGGGGTTGCACTCTCCCTTAAAATTCAAGCTGTCAGTCTGGCCACACTTGAGCCCACCCATAAATTAAAAACATCAACAGCAGTAACAAATTAGAAAGCAACTTGGGGGAGGGTCCCCAAGAGCTTTTTCACCACTTCTGCTTCTGTATTTGGCTTGTCTTCTTTCATGTTAGCTCATTATTGAAAACAGTGTGCCAATTCTGTAACGTTTTTTAAACTCAGGTTCTCTGTTTTTAGTTTGATGGTTGCTATCAATATGGGAAATTTACAAAGCTGAAATTTACAAAACAGAGACTACAGATTGCTATGATTTAAGGTAAAATTCCAAATACAAGAGATAAGCAGCAGTGGGGAACTGTAATCTAAAAGATGCACAAGCAAAACAGCAAGGGCTGTGGTAGATAAAAATTATTCACAATAAATATAATTCCAGAAGTAAAGTTTTTGATACAAAATATCAAAAAGTTTAACAATAACACAAACTGTACAGTAAGTCACACTATAGCAAAGTGGTTTAAACAGTCCAAAAAGTTGAAACATCTTCCAAGGTGTCCACTCCAACCATCAAGATTATCAAGTAATGTCCTAGGTACTGGTAACAATCATATGACTGTTTCTTTTCAGGTACCCCAAGACTTCAACAGGCCAGGATACATGCATCCAAAAAAGCTAGAGCAAGGACCACAAGCCTGTAGAAAGATTCACAGTGGAACAATAAAGCCTTCTCACAATATATGCACAGCAACTGCTCATTTCCAATAGGCTCCATGAACAACATGGAGAAACAGCCACATAGAAGAGGGGTGTGAAACTCTCTTGCTATGAGGGCTGGACCTTGACCTTGTTGGGCCAGCCATGTTTGCCATAAAATGTAATGCCAGGTCAGAGAGATATAAACTATAAAAGACACAGACAAACACACACCCTCAGCCTAATTGCCGTCACTGGCTTGCTGAGCCTCAGCCAACAGAAGGAAAGAGGCTTGGCTTAGTAGCTGTGCTGTGCAACTGAGAGAGCCTGGCAAAGCTTATTATGATGCAGAAGGAAGCAAGGGAGGGAGAAGGAAGAAGATGATGAGTTGCTCGCTGGTCTGATAGGGGCCCTCCAGGAGCCTGCTTTGGCCCCCAGGGCCGCATGTTTGACACCCCTGACATATAACATGACTTAGGAAGCGTTTTATCCTTTGACAGCTGGAGTGGACGCCTTGGAAGATATCTCAACGTTTTGGACTGTTCCAACTAATTTGCTACACTTACTATACTATTTGTGTTATTGTTGAACTTTCTGATATTTCGTATTCACTTCTGGAATTATATTTCTTGTGCATAACCAGGGAAAGGGCCTTTTTGATCGCTGCCCCCACTGGTGGAATCAACTCCCAGAGGAAATATGGGCCATGCGGACTCTTGGTCAGTTCTGCAGAGCCTGCAAAAGAGTCCTCTTCCAGCTGGCCCTTTAACTGATATGGAGTCTATATCATAGATGGAATACCGTCGCACTGTAAAATTGAACAAGATAATATCTAGATCTGAGCACCAAATGATATGTTGTTTTAATTTTTAAACATATAATTTTATAGAATATATTATTTTATAACATGTATTGGTTTAACTCTGTGATTTTTATGCTGTGAGCCACCCTGAGCCTGCTTCGGCGGGAAGGGCGGGATGCAAATCAAATCAATCAATCATTTCTTGTCTCCAGGGGTCCTCGCTGTTTTGCTTGTGCAAAATTCCAAACACAACAATAGCACACTCTTGTCTATTGAGTGATCCCAATAGAGAGGCATGGCCAAGATGCCGCTTTAGGGACAATGAGGTAACCCAGCGGCGCAGCTCTCCCGTTGGACGCCCCTGACGGATGCTCGCCTCCCCTCCCAGCTGCTTAAGACTCCTCCACCCGGGGCTCTGCAGCCGCCGCCCGAGCTCCAGCCTCCCATCACAGGGAGAACACAGCGGGGCCCTCCTCCTTGCCCCCTTCCCTTCGTGGGGGGTGGCCTTCCCTCCGCTTACCCGCAGACCAGCAGGTCCCCCAGCATCCTGCCTCTTCCAGTACCCGGATCCGGAAATGCCCGCTGGGCAGCGGTGGGGGCGGCGGAGACCTGGGCCTCTTCAGCCAATCCAGAGAGGCCTGGCGCGCGCCCCCCTCAGGGGGAGGAGCCCCGAACGGGCCACAAACCGCGCCCACTGGGTGGAGCCGATCGCCAAAGGGGCGTTCCGGGAGGGGGGGAGGAGCCGCGGCTGAAGCCCAGCCCCCCAGCAGAGGAGGAGGGGAGGAGCCCCGGTGGCTGCCCGCCCGCCGGGCTTCAGGGCCTGTCGCCGCCCCCTTTGCCCCCTTGCTGCTGCTTCGGACCCGCCCGCCGGCCCAGCAGAGCCGCCTCCTCCTCCTGGGGGTGGGTCCCTTGGAGAGAGGCCGAGGCGGCAGCCTTCCAGCAGCAGCAGCAGCAGCGAGCGGCCGGCTGGCCCGCCCATCTCCTCCTCCTCCTCCTCCTCTCCAGGGCTGCCTTTGGAGGTGCTGCTGCTGCCGGCGGGGCTCGGCGTCCCTCCCTCCGCCTTTTCTGGCGGCATCGGAGGAGGGGGAGGATGCCGAAGCCCTGCCCCCCGCGGTGGGCTCTGCGGGAGGGAGGGGGGAAGAGGTGCTGCTGCTGCTGCTCTCCGGGGGCGCCTCCCCCCCTCCCCGCCCGTCTTCCCGGCCCTGGGCGGTCTCTGCCCGGCTCCCTCCCTCCTTCCCTCCCTCCCTGCCTGCCTGGGCAGCAGCTGAGCCAGAGGCGGCGGCGGTGCTGGTGGTGGTGCCGAGGCTGGGGCTGGGCTCGGGGATGGAGGCGCTGGGCTGGCTGGAGGTGGGTGAGCTGTCCGCCGCCTTCGCTCACCTGCCGCTCTTCCCGGCCTTCGACCTCGCCTACTTCGTCGTCTCTCTCCTCTACCTCAAGTACGAGAAAGGTCAGTGAGGAGGAGGAAGGGGGGAGCGCTGGAGCCCCCCACCCCCATCTCTGGGCTCGGATCCCCCTCCCGACCGGGGGTTGGGGGGGGCTGGCAGGAAAGAGAAGGCGGGGGGGGGCTGTCGCTGGAGGTTGGCAGGTGGTCCCCACCTCCACCCCCCTTGGGGCGCCAGGAGTCCCGGGGGGCAGCTCGGGTCTCTGCGCCCGGCGAGGAGGCCAGGCCAGGCCAGGCGCTGCTAAAAAGAGAAGGGGACGGAGGGAGGGGCACAGCTGCGGGGAAGATGCATGGCTGACTTGGTTGGGGAGCGGAGCGGCAGGGACCGGGGGACGCGTCTCTCTCTGGGCCCCTGGCTGGGAGGAAGCAATGCAAAAAGGCTGGCTGGCTGGGGCCAGCTCTGCCAGGATCTTGCGCTGCTGAGCTGGGTGGGCACTACACGCTTGCATCCTCAGCAGGGAAGCCCGGGGGGGGGGCGGCTGCTCCAAAGCCCAGAGAGGAGGGGGACCTCCATCCACCCAAGGGTCAGGGAGAAATCTGAACCACCCCAGGCCTGATGGGTGGAGACAGCTGGCCCTGTCTTTGAAAGGGCAGCCTGTGAAGATAGTGGGGAGGGGGGGGAGGGGTCCTTGAAACTGCCTGGAAGGGCAGCAGCGGTAGAGGCCAAAGGGCAGTCCAGCCCCTCCTGCTCCGAGCAGAGACCACCCCCCAGTCAATGGGTCCCTTCGGGTTAGAGCTCTGGTGGGGGTTACCTTTAAGCTAGCCTTCCAGTTAGAGAGCGAGAGAACAACAGATGATTCCCTTAGATCTATGCTGACTTGCCTCTGGGTTTCACTGTAGTCAGTGGGTCCTTTAGGGTTAGAGCTCCGGTGGAGCCCCTCTCCGTCACCTCTCTAGCCCTGGCAGCTGTGTGAGGACAGAGCAGCAGTTTCCAGTGGTCAAGGGCAAGGATTAGCCCTCCGCCCCCCCCCCCCCGTGGCCAGCATAATAAGCAATGCAAATAATGAATACAGAATCATGAACAGTTGCTGTTAGCAAACCAAAGCACCTAGCAGTACATGCATGGAAAGTCTCTTCAGTATTGGCGCTTAACGTGGAGTATGCACACAAAGTGCCATTGGCTCCCCTGTCCCCCCCCAGCTCACTGTGGGGTGTGTGGGGGTGTGCACATGTCAAAGACAAGGGCCAATAAAAATTAATTTAAAAAAAACCTCCCTGCCGACTTGTCTTCACTTTGTGATATATAACAAAGTGCTTAATGTATAACTGAATAACTTTTTGCAATTTTTGTTGGTCATTTTGAGAAGATATTTAACTATGAAAAGAATATATAGTCTCTTAGCAATCCCCCCCACACACACAAAAAAAGCATGAATATTCAGATGGACTACAAAATTGAGTCTGATCTTTAAAAATATAAGAAGAGTCATGCTAGGTCAGGCAGTGGGCCATCTAGTCTGGCCTCCTGTTTTACATAGTGGCCAACCGTTTACTCTGGAAGGCCCACAACAGTGCAGAGAGGCTGAGGCCTTCCCCTAATGCAGACAAGCCTTTTTTTGGTGGTAGCCAAAACCATCCCTCTCCCTTGAGGCTTCCTTGATGTCTGTCTTTTAGGAGCCAGGTCGAAACATTTCTTTTTACTCTCTAATCCAAGGATGCCCCCCCCCAGCCTGCAGGCACTTTTGGGATGTTAAGGCAAAGTGGAAAGCCCCACTGTTGAATGGCTGCCACAGGGGGAGGGGCTGATCATGGCAGGGCTGCCACATGGCTGGCAGGGCCAATCGCAAGCCCCGGGAAATCCAAGCCAAGCATCTTCCCGGGACAGGGGCAACAGCTTCCAGATGTGCCCTCCTTTCAGACACAGCAGTCTCCCGTCAAGTGCCTCCTGCCCCAAGATGAAGAGACAAGCCAGGAATCACCCCTTTGCTTCTGGGAAAGGGATGCTGTTTGTTCCCCAAGGAAGGGGAGGATCTTGCCCCACTCACAAAGACCAGAACACTTCCCTGTTACGGAAGCAGCCCATCTGCTGCACACAGCGCACAAGTCAAACAGCAACAGAAAGAAGAGCCACTGTGCGGTTGCCACAGTAAGAACTTTGGAGGCAGCTTCCCGCCTTCTCACGATACTGTTGGAGATACTGTAATCTGCACATTGTCCCCACCCCTTTTGTTTCTGTTCATTAATTTAAATAAGCCCAGTGGATTTGCAGAGGCATTCTAAATCTTTATAGATATGGTTAGGAGTTGGGAGAGGGCAGCAGAATGGATGTTGTGTTCCTTCCTGAATTACCTGTTCCGGTATAAATTACCAGAGGCAGATCTTTTGTAAAGTTACACTTCTGATAGAAATGTTCTGTGCACTTTTTGCTTCCCTTCCATGTGTGAGAATCAAGCTTTGTCACCCAGATTATGACTTTTACGTTTCTAGTTCCTCCGCTGAGCTCACAGGACCATGCCTGGCTCCTGCCTTCCCGTCCCCCTATGAGAGAGAGAGAGCTGCCCGGTAGCGACTGGCTCAAGATCGTCCAGGAGGCAGCATGGATTTATATCCCGCCCTCCACTCCGAATTTCAGAGGCTCAGAGCGGCCTGCAATCTCCTTTCCCTTCCTCCCCCACAACAGACATCCTGTGAGGCAGGTGGGGCTGAGAGAGCTTTCCCAGAAGCTGCCCTTTCAAGGACACAGTCTCAGAGCGGCCTACAATCTCCTTTCCCTTCCTCCCCCACAACAGACACCCTGTCAGGCGGGTGGTACTGAGACAGTTCTCCCAGAAGCTGCCCTTTCAAGGACAGAGACTCAGAGCGGCCTACACTCTCCTTTCCCTTCCTCCCCCACAACAGACACCCTGTAAGGTGGGTGGGGCTGAGAGAGCTCTCCCAGAAGCTGCCCTTTCAAGGACAGAGTCTCAGAGCAGCCTACAATCTCCTTTCCCTTCCTCCCCCACAACAGACACCCTGTGAGGTGGGTGGGGCTGAGAGAGCTCTCCCAGAAGCTGCCCTTTCAAGGACAGTCTCAGAGCGGCCTACAATCTCCTTTCCCTTCCTCCCCCACAACAGACACCCTGTGAGGTGGGTGGGGCTGAGAGAGCTCTTATAGCAGCTGCCCTTTCAAGGACAGCTCCCGCGAGAGCTCTGGCTAACCATTCCAGCAGGTGCAAGTGGAGGCGTGGGGAATCAAGCCCGGTTCTCCCAAATAAGAGTCTGCAAACTTAACCACTACACCAAACTGGCTCTCTGTTGCTGTGGCCCCTTCTTGGAATCTCGTCTCAGGGCTCAGTCATCAGTTCTGGCCCCCCCACCGCTGCTTCACTTTATCTCCTACACACAGTTCTTCCCGTCCATGCTCTTAACCACTACACTCAACTGGCTTGAGCACCTTGAGCCAGTCACAGTTCTCTGAGACCTCTCTCAGCTCCACCTACTTCACAAGGTGTCTCTTATGGGAAGAGGAAGGGAAGGCTGCTCCGAGATCCTTTGGGCAGTGAAGGGCAGGGTATAAAACCAACTCCTCTTCTTCCACATGTTCCACAGTGAACACAGATGCAAAGAAATGCCACCTGGTTGGTACAGACATTCCACTTTTTGCCTTTTGTGGCTTCCTTGACTTGGGCTCATGAACCAGAATCCTTTTAGATGTGGCAGTGCCTTCCCCATCTCAGAGAATGCTTTCTTTTGGCATTTCTGTGAATGTAGTTTTAAAGAGCTTCCAAGCATCCTTTAGGGGTGTACCTCTCTCGAGTCTCCCTTTTGACCTTCGGAGGCAAGTCTGTGGTGGACTTGGGTGCCCAGGGATTTCCTGTGTGGGAATGCTTGCATGCTGCCTGAAGAGGGTTGGGCTGGAGGCACCTGAGTTGGCGGACAGCAGGGGCTCTGTGGGGGGGTGGGATGCAGTTGTGCCAGCTCTTTTGTGGGCCTGGTAGTTGGTGAAAAACACCCTCTAGGTCTGCTTTATTTTTAGCCGTCTGCACAGAGATGAGTTTCAGGGGGTGGGGCTTCCATCTTCCTGATTCTGCAAAGGCAGCAGCTGTTCAGGTATTAAATGTTGCCTGGCTTATGGATTTGGATGTGACAAGGCCCAGTAAGAGGAGTAAGAAGGGCCATTTATAGCCCTTGCACCGGCTCTGGCAGCTCCGATGAGGAGAAATAGCAAGCTGTGTGCAAGGCGCTGCACAGACCCCAGAAGGGACAGCAGCCAGGGACAAATGACAGAGTGGTAAACTGAAACACGGGCAATCCTTATCAAGCCTAAGCTTATACTGCTGCTTTAACAGCATAAAATGTATCCTGAGAGAGCTCCAAAACTTGAACTATGAGGCATGTAGGTGAAATTTACGAGTGGAGATGTCTTGTCTTTTTTTTTTTGACAAGCACCATTGAGAATGTCCACCATGCTGAAGGGAGAGAGCTGCCAATGAGTGCTTTTCTCTACCTAAGCACACGTTTCTTATTTCTTGACATCTGACAGGTAGGGGAAAGCATGCATCCTGCTGTAAACCAAAGGAGGAATAATAATAATACATTTTATTTATATCCCGCTCTCCCCGCCGAAGCAGGCTCAGGGTGGCTCACAACGTGTAAATCTCGGTTTACAATAAAACATCAGTACAATTCAATAAATAATACATTAAATACAAAACCATCATCTAAAACCGACATTTCTATTAAAATTAACATTTATGGTGGTAGACAGTCTCCTAAGCCAGCGTGGGACGGCCAGCATGTTTGGCTACTGAATGAAACTATACCAAGGAAGGCAAAAGTTGCCCACCCTACAGCAACAACCTGCTCTCCTCTGACTGGCTGTGGATGTCCTGCGTCCAAGGCAGTGGTGGTGGAGGAGGAGGAGAAGGGATTCTGCATCGTTTGCCTTGGTCCCCTTGAGCAGGAGATGCTGCTGCCACTGGGGTTTGGACCAGGGGGTTTCTGGGCTCGAAGATTTGAACTCTTCAACGTCGCGTTGCCACAGTTTTGTTAGCCACACTTGCTTCTTGGGAGGGGCAGCAGGGCTTGTTACTGCTTGCCCTTCTGGAATGGAAAAGGGTTTTCACCAGAGGTTCAGCAGCACCTGCCTTTGTCAGGGGGCAATTCAATCCCCCCCTTTTCCCAGGAGCGTTGGGGAGGGATGTGTCCACCTCTTGCGGCAGCCAGTTGGGGTTTTGCTTCAGCTCTTGTGCAGCCTCTTTTTGGAGAGGGGCACTCACCACCAGGGAGCGTGAGCTAGCTCACACGTTTTTAGCTGGAGGCCTCTAGCTCACACATTTTTGTCTTAGCTCAGGAAGGATAACCCCAGAACACACTAGTTTATGCAGTAGCTCACACATTGCGAGTGGCTCACAAGGAAATTGGGGTCTTGGAGAGCCAGTTTGGTGTAATGGTTAAGTGTGCGGACTCTTATCTGGGAGAACCGGGTTTGATTCCCCACTCCTCCACTTGCACCTGCTGGAATGGCCTTGGGTCAGCCATAGCTCTGACAGAGGTTGTCCTTGAAAGGGCAGCTGCTGTGAGAGCCCTCTCCAGCCCCACCCACCTCACAGGGTGTTTGTTGTGGGGGAGGAAGGTAAAGGAGATTGTGAGCCGCTCTGAGACTCTTCGGAGTGGAGGGCGGGATATAAATCCAATATCTTCAATATCTTCTTTTGCTTCAGCTCTTGTGCAGCCTCTTTTTGGAGAGGGGCACTCACCACCAGGGAGCGTGAGCTAGCTCACAAGTTTTTAGCTGGAGGCCTCCAGCTCACACATTTTTGTCTTAGCTCAGGAAGGATAACCCCAGAACACACTAGTTTATGCAGTAGCTCACGCATTGCGAGTGGCTCACAAGGAAATTGGGGTTTTGGAGAGCCAGTTTGGTGTAATGGTTAAGTGTGCGAACTCTTATCTGGGAGAACCAGGTTTGATACCCCACTCCTCCACTTGCACCTGCTGGAATGGCCTTGGGTCAGCCATAGCTCTGGCAGAGGTTGTCCTTGAAAGGGCAGCTGCTGTGAGAGCCCTCTCCAGCCCACCCACCTCACAGGGTGTCTATTGTGGGGGAGGAAGGTAAAGGAGATTGTGAGCCGCTCTGAGACTCTTTGGAGTGGAGGGCGGGATATAAATCCAATATCTTCTTCAATATCTTCTTTTGCTTCCGCTCTTGTGCAGCCTCTTTTTGGAGAGGGGCACTCACCACCAGGGAGCGTGAGCTAGCTCACAGGTTTTTAGCTGGAGGCCTCCAGCTCACACATTTTTGTCTTAGCTCAGGAAGGATAACCCCAGAACACACTAGTTTATGCAGTAGCTCACACATTGCCAGTGGCTCACAAGGAAGAATTTTTGCGCACAAGACTTTGCAGCTCAGAGGGAACACTGCTCCCCACCCACTCTCCAAGGACACAAAAAGGTTGGGAACCCTACATGGGGATGATCTTTCCCTCGTTCTGCCTTTTGTGAAAATATTAATGCTACATATTCTGAGTGAGTAAAATCTTGTCTGAAAGCATTTCACTTGTTCCTAAAAAGAAACTTAATTCACAGGAGGGTTTCTAGAGTTCACCCCAATATTCCAAAACATCCTCAGAAATAGTTTCCCAATTCTTTTTCCCAGCCTTTGAATCTCTGTAATGACTGAGGAGGGGGAGGAGAGCTCAGGTGGTGTCCTGGTGATGGGAGGGGATGTGGTTCTCACAAGCTGCAGCGTTTTATTTTGGAACATCCACCCAACATCCATACTCTGGTCATCCTCTTGCCAGATTTTCCCAGCATGCCCTCACTAATGCTGCTTCTAGGATTTTGAACTATTTATCCAGTAAATAGAGCAAATACTGGACATGGAAGGGTCCATTATCTTGGAATTAAGTCAGCCTGAAACTGCCACAGCCAGGCTCCATGTGGGGGCTCTCTTTTTCCCGTACATCATGATGAAGTTGCAACACCCCCATCAGCTTGTTCCCCGTCACAACCAGCAGAGGTTGAAAAAAACCTGATCTACAGCTCACCAGCCAGAGACGACACCAGCCAGAGACACAGAAGATGGGACTGAGGAAGGATGAGAAAGGAGAGCCCATCACAGTCCTCCGGAGACACAGAAGATGGGACTGAGGAAGGATGGGATAAGAGGGCCCATCACAGCCCTCTGGAGACTCAGAAGATGGGACTGAGGAAGGATGGGATAGGAGAGCCCATCACAGTCCTCTGGAGAAAAAAGGTGGGACTGAGGAAGGATGGGAGAGGAGAGCCCTTCACAGCCCGCCAGAGACACAGAAGATGGGACTGAGGAAGGATGGGAGAGGAGAGCCCTTCATAGCCCTCCGGAGACACAGAAGATGGGACTGAGCAAGGATGGGAAATGAGAGCCCTTCACAGCCCGCCAGAGACACAGACGATGGGACTGAGGAAGGATAGGAGAGGAGAGCCCTTCACAGCCCGCCAGAAACACAGAAGATGGGACTGAGGAAGGATGGGAGAGGAGAGCCCATCATAGCCCTCTGGAGACACAGAAGGGGACTGAGGAAGGATGGGAGAGGAGAGCCCTTCACAGCCCTCTGGAGATACAGAAGATGGGACTGAGGAAGGATGGGAGAGGAGAGCCCTTCGCAGCCCTCTGGAGGCACAGAAGATGGGATTGAGGAAGGATGGGATAGGAGAACCCATCACAGCCCTCTGGAGAGAAAAGATGGGACTGAGGAAGGATGGGAGAGGAGAGCCCTTCACAGCCTGCCAGAAACACAGAAGATGAGACTGAGGAAGGATGGGAGAGGAGAGCCCTGCATAGCCCTCCGGAGACACAGAAGATGGGACTGAGGAAGGATGGGAGAGGAGAGCCCTTCACAGCCCGTCGGAGACAGAGAAGATGGGACTGAGGAAGGATGGGAGAGGAGAGCCCATCACAGCCCGCCAGAGACACTTCCCAGGCTGGGGGTGGGGGGGTGGTAGAGGGTGGCAGAATTTAATGTATTAAAGAAAAATGAAAAAGAGATCTGGGGGGGAGGGTCATGGCAAGAAAAAAGGCTAGGGAGCTCAGAGGCAGGGAGTTACTTGGAGGCCAATAGTTGGAGAGTGTGTCTGCAGCGGGGTGGGGGAGCAAGCTGCAAGAGTCAGTGCAAAACTGACCTGAAACAGCAATTGTGTTAAAACAACACATCCCCTTAAATATGTGCTTGCATTTTGTTACTTGTGCCCTGGAGACCATAGTAGGATCAGGGACTCGGTGGTTTGGCTTTTCAGAAACTATTAAATTCCACTATGGTTTTGTCTGTTGAAATTCTACCTGCTGTATGACTGCTTAAAACCCAGATATTTGGAGTACTGCGTACAATTCTGGTCATCATACCTCAAACAAGACATTATAGCATTGGAAAAAGTGTAGAAAAGGGCAACTAGAATTATTCAAGGGTTGGAACACTTTCCCTATGAAGAAAGGTTAAAATTCTTGGGGCTCTTTAGCTTGGAGAAACATCGACTGAGGGGTGACACGATAGAGGGTTACAAGATTATGCACGGGATAGAAAAGGTAGAGAAAGAAGTCCTTTTCTCCCTTTCTCACAATATGAGAACTCGTGGGCACTGATAAAAGGAAGTACTTCTGATAAAAGGAAGCACTTCTTCACCCAAAGGGTGATTAACATGTGGAATTCACTGCCACAGGAGGTGGCGGTGGCTGCAAGCATAGCCAGCTTCAAGGAGGGGTTGGATAAGCATATGGAGCAGCGGTCCATCAGTGGTTATTAGCCACAGCTTATTGTTGAAATTTTCTGTCTGGGGCAGTGATTCTCTGTGTTCTTGGTGCTTGTGGGGGGGCACAGTGGGAGAGCTTCTAGTGTCCTGGTCCCATTGGTGAACCTGATGGCACCTGGGTTTTTTGGCCACTGTGTGACACAGAGTGTTGGCCTGGATGGGCCATTGGCCTGATCCAACATGGCTTCTCTTGTGATCTTATGTCAGGGTCAGTGATGCTCTGTATTCTTCGTGCTTGTGGGGGGCACAGTGGGAGAGTTTCTAGTGTCCTGGCCCCACTGATGGACCTCCTGATGGCACCTGGGGTTTTTGGCCACTGTGTGACACAGAGTGTTGGACTGGATGGGCCATTGGCCTGATCCAACATGGCTTCTCTTGTGATCTTATGTCAGGGTCAGTGATGCTCTGTATTCTTCGTGCTTGTGGGGGGCACAGTGGGAGAGTTTCTAGTGTCCTGGCCCCACTGATGGACCTCCTGATAGCACCTGGGGTTTTTGGCCACTGTGTGACACAGAGTGTTGGACTGGATGGGCCATTGGCCTGATCAAACATGGCTTCTTTTGTGATCTTATGTCAGGGTCAGTGATGCTCTGTATTCTTCGTACTTCGTACCTGATCCAACATGGCTTCTTTTGTGATCTTATGTCAGGGTCAGTGATGCTCTGTATTCTTCGTACTCTTATGGCCATATTGCTCCATGAGGAACAATTTAATATGACCCAAAAAACTCACTTGACCTTTTAAAATTGCATGTCAGTTCTTGTTGAGAATTCCATATCCAATTACCCACAGAGAGGGAAACAATTCAAAGACCCTTCTTCCTGAAAGATTTCCACGTCTTAATTTTTTTGCTGAGATGAACTTTCTCTCTCCTTAATGTAGTCATCCCTCTTGTTAAAAATAGTAAGGATTCCACACAACTTGTTCCTCTCGAAAAAACTTCAATCAGTCTCGATTTCCAGTCCTCCTTTTTAACTGCGCAATAAGCTTCCATTTTGGTTTTCTTCTGTTTTTTTCCCAGCGAATCACTCTCCATTTCCAATTCCACAGACGTCACCGAGATCTCTTTAACACTCTGCTCATGTAGATTTGAGATTTTTCTAGCTTTCAACGTAAAAGCTCCCATTTGCTTTTTTAATCAACTCTGTTAATGAACCTAGATCTTGCTTTAGAGAAGTTATGGTAACCATTATATCTTTTTTATAAAACATTTTGCTTGGTAATGCCATTTTTCTCTACCAAATAACTCATTCTATTAATCCAAGTTGAGGAGTAACTCAGAGACCCAGTTAGTCTGTCTCTCCAAATCTCCTCCAGCCGTGTGTTTTGATTGTTGCCATTTCAGTTGCACTCAGACGGCAAAGACAAATCTCTCTAAAATATATCTTGTTTTTGTTCAGACCGTATTATAGCCAGATAATAGTCTCATTAACACATATTCAATTATAATCCGGGTCAATTTGAGTACCTATATTCAGTCTAATTCAAATTGTTGCCAATACTCAAAGTTGTTCTTTATCTTTTCGAAGCCTCATTCACGGGAAATTGGGGGGGGGGGGAATCCACCTCTTTCCCTTCCTTTGAACTATCCCATTTGTTGTTATGTAAAACGACCCATTAGCTGATGGTATTGAAACCTACTTGCCAAGCAGAACTGCCTTGCTTGAGGTACGAAAGCGAGGCATCAGAGGCTGGTTAAGAAAAGAAAGAGCAAGCGGTCGGGTGTTCACCTCTTACTGCCGTAATGGCGATCATGGCGGCAGAGCTTCGGGGCACACAAGAAGGACAGGAACAGCCGCCACTATGCCCCTGGCTTCTTGCAAAGCCCCCTTCGGGGTCTCCCTGGAGATGCCATGTCTGTGGCGCCTTTCCAACCGCCTGATTCAGGGGGGCTGCTAGAGAAGAGCTCCATGGACCCCCACGGAGCTCAAGGCATAACCCGGAAACCCTGGTTAAGGTTTCCAACTGCTTAGAGGAAAATGTTTTGTCCCTTTTATTTACCTTCACGCCATTAAAGTTTATTTCAGTTTATATCTCGCCCTTCCCACCGAAGCGGCTCAGGGCGGCTCGCAACATATAAAATCTAACATAAGGTTTGGTTTTAAAAATACATCAATTTGCAACAATTTAAAACAGTAAAATAAAAACATGTAGAACAAACGATCTGCCAAAGTGCTACACTGCAACCTTCCATAAAGTTTCCAATGTCAGTTAGTTGTAAGCCAGCCGGAAGAGGACTGCAGGCCCTGCGGAACTGCCCAAGGTCCCGCAGGGCCCTCACCTCTTCCGGCAGCTGGTTCCACCAGCAAGGAGCCATTACCGAAAAGGCCCTGTCCCTGGTGGATTTCCAACGGGCCTCCTTTGGCCCGGGGATTACAAGCAGGTTTTGAGAGCTCGATCTCAGTACTCTCTGGGGAACATGGGGGGAGAGACGGTCCCTAAGGTAGGCAGGTCCAAGGCCATATAGGGCTTTAAAGGCAATAACCAGCACCTTGTACCGGACTCGGTATATTATTGGCAGCCAGTCCAGATCCCGGAGCCCCGTCCGAATGTGCTCCCATCTTGGGAGCCCTAATAACAGCCGGGCAGTGGCATTCTGCACTAACTGCAACTTCCAAGTTCGGCACAGGGGTAGCCCCATGTAGAGGGCATTACAGTAGTCCAACCTCAAGCTTCAGTGACTCATTTCACACACGAGTCTCTATCAAAGGGAGATGTGTCAGTCCACACATTTTTATTAAGCATGTCCAATGTTTTTGTTGAAATCTTCCGGCAGCCGTGGCTGTTTCCCAGAGTTGCTGTGCTCAGAGATCTTTATGGGAAGAGCAGAGTCCATCCCTCTGAGGACAAGGCGAATAGCCTGGTGCGCCTTTCCCTGCTGCCCCACTGCCATCAGCGCCATTAGCCATGGAGGGAGGGGCTGGTTTTGATAAGGCCCCTCCCAACATTTTTTGCAGGCTTTAAACAGCAACTGCTGATGCAGTCCAGTGCAATCATGATCTCTCACTGCTTATCTATTTCCATTTCAAATTTTAGCTCCCCTGAATTCCCAAGCTTCATTGTGTGAAGATGAAGTCTGCAGCCCTTGTCATGGTGGAGTTGCAAGGTCTGAACTGGGCTTGGTTCCCCTTCCTCTCTTTTCCCAGGGGCCGTTGAGCTGTCCCGCCAGAGTCCATTGGCCTCATGGGTGGTGGCCATGCTCTACTGCTTTGGCAGCTACATCCTGGCTGACCTGCTCCTCGGAGAAGCCCCCATCGACTACTTCAGCAACAATGCCAACGTGCTTCTGGCCACGGCAGTCTGGTGAGCCAATCCCCCTGGCATTTGGCCTTGCCTCAGGCAGCAGCTGGCTGGGTGTGCTGGGTGTTTCTTTGGCAGGCCATGCTCTTGAAACAAGGAAGGTCACCATGAAGCACCCTCCGCAGAGCTGCTAGAGATGGGCACCCAAGCTGCCCCCCTTCCCAAAACTCTCATCCCCCCTGGGGGGAGGTGTAAAGAGGACAGATGCTGGTGTGACATCCCACCCCTCCCCCCAGCATCTTTCCCCTCACAGTGTGTGTGTGGAGGGGAGGCACTCATAACCCCTGGCTGGCCTCTTTGCTCCTCGGTGGAAGGACAGAAGGATGAAGTAGGGGAAGGCAAGCCAAAGGGTTCATTTTTGTCTTCCAGGTACCTGACTTTCTACTGTCCCCTGAACCTCTTCTACAAGTGTGTGGCCTTCCTTCCTGTGAAGCTGATCTTTGTTGCTATGAAGGAGGTTGTCCGAGCCCGCAAGATTGCTGTTGGCGTCCATCATGCCCACCATCACTACCACCAGGGCTGGCTTATCATGGTAGTCATTGGGTTTGTCAAAGGTAGGTGGCCCGTGGTTTTGGAGCCTGACACCAAGGGCAGGTTTCCCCCTGCCCCATATCACTCCTGTTGAGGAGAGCCAGTTTGGTGTAGTGGTTTAGTGTGCAGACTCTTATCTGGGAGAACCGGGTTTGATTCTCCACTCCTCCACTTTCAGCTGCTGGAGTAGCCTCGGGTCAGCCATAGCTCTGGCAAAGGTTGTCCTTGAAAGGGCAGCTGCTGTGAGAGCCCTCTCAGCCCACCCGCCTCAAGGGTGTCTGTTGTGGGGGAGGAAGGTAAAGGAGATTGTAGGCTGCTCTGAGACTCTGTCCTTGATAAGGCAGCTTCTGGGAGAGCTCTCTCAGTCCCACCCGCCTCACAGGGTGTCTGTTGTGGGGGAGGAAGGGAAAGGAGATTGTAAGCCGCTCTGAGACTCTGTCCTTGAAAGGGCAGCTTCTGGGAGAGCCCTCTCAGCCCCACCCACCTCACAGGGTGTCTGTTGTTGGGGGAGAAGATATGGGAGATTGTAAGCCGCTCTGAGTCTCTGATTCACAGAAAAGGGTGGGGTATAAATCTGCAATTCTTCTTCTTCTTCTTGATCAGGGTATCTCAGTCAGCCTGCTGCAGAGTGGGATTCATGCTGTGGGAAGGCCCTCCATTGAGATCTGCCCTAGAGGCCCTGGGAGGTGCGGATGTCCCTGAAATCCACAGCATTGCCCCTCTCTTGACCATTTCCACAGTCGTGAAATTCCTCACGTTGACTTTTTTAAAGCTCTGCGTCATGTAAAATTTACCACTGTAGATTTTTCCTCACCAGGCATGAACCCAGCATTTCCTCCTTCTTGCCCCATGTTTTGGAACCCCCAGTTTTAAGGAGCTCTGAAAATGCAGGATAAGCAGAGGAAACTTCAGGTTTGCATCCGGTGAGGAAAAATCTACTGTGGAAAATTTCACATCATGTACACTTTTAAAAATGTCTCTGTGGGGAATTTCACTACTGAGGAAATGGTCCTTGTCAGCAGGGTGTTAAAACAGAGGAGGGGAGGACACGGTTCTTGGAGCAAAGCCAGACGGGCGGGGAATGACGCTGGAGCTCTCTGTCCTCTCCCTAGTAGACTTCGGGCAGTCGCCCAAGTAGCAAGCAGAATTCTGGGATTACAAGCATTTTCACACTTGGGCTTCCTACCAGGAGGCTTAGGAACTCCTCTGCCTTCTTTTCTTTTAAGTACTGAGGTTCCCAGAATGGTAAAGCAGCCCTTGGCTGAGGCTGGCACTTGGCAAATGTTTTCCCGGCTGAGTCTAGGCAAGTGGGACTTCCCAGCTTCTGGAGATATTCTTTCCTTTCCCAGGTTCTGGAGTTGCCTTGATGTCAAATTTTGAGCAGCTGCTGCGTGGAGTCTGGAAGCCAGAAACGAATGAGCTTCTCCACATGACGTTGTGAGTAGAAAATCCAGGCGGTGGCAGGCTTTGCCACAGTGTGGATGCGCTTTGACGTCTGCTCTTCTCTGGAAGGGTCAGGAGGAGGGGTGGCCCGCAGTAGGCCTTTCAGGCTGCTTGAAAGAGGCTGTGGGGAGAGAAACTTCTCTGTGGTCTGGGTGGAAGGGTGGTCTTTTTCACACATGAACTCTAAGAGCCTCAGATCCTGTGAGGGGGTACGTCAATCAGGTTGCACCGAGAGGAGAGGAGCTGAGCCGCCTCGGAGAGGCCTCCTAAATCCGTGTGGCTTTTTCACAGCTGGCTGGAAGCAGAATCTGAAAACGGTGGCCTCCCAAAGCACTGCATATAGGGCTCTGTTCCCCATAGCAATCTCACAGCCTGCCCGCATGGGCAGAATGCTAAGCATAGGCCATTTGATTCTGTAGGACTTAGCTGTGCTCAGGCGACCCCTTTGGGACACTTATAAGCATTTCTTGCCCCATCCAAACAGCCTTTCAGCTTTTTTTTTGTATTCTTCCTGTGGCCAGAAGTCCTGCAGCTGTTGAAGCCAGGAGAGCGAATGGCTCACAGACACACTGGGTCAAAAATGGGGGGGGGGGGTGACACTTTGAAGCCCCCTCCCTCTCCAGAGTCAAGAAGTCACAGAGAGACACACATGCCCAACTCCGGACTGGTGTTTTCTGTTTGGAAATCCAGTGAGAGGCTTGTCAGATGGCGTCCCTCTGGTGGAAGGTCAGCTCTGTTTCTTAGGCAGAGCACACAGTTGGGCAGAAAGGGCTTTTCCAAAGCTGTTTCCCTCCCTTCTCCTCTAGGCTGGGTCACCCAAGATCCTGCACTGCCTCAAGTGCAACGAAGAGGGAGCCATGGGTGTTGGGTCCTACTGAAGAGGTTGTGTGAATGGCGCAGAAGTCAAGTGCTTCTGTGGGAAAGGCAGATGGGAACAAATGCTGGGTGCTTTGGGAAGGGGGCTGGGAGGGAACGTGCTCAGTGGAGAGTCTGACCCTCCCTTTCCCTTGAAGCCCATCCAAAGCCAGTCTGTATGGAGCCGTGCTCTTCACCCTGCAGCAGACACACTGGCTGCCCCTCTCCAAAGACAGCCTCGTCTTCTTCTTCACCCTCTTCATGATCACTTGCAAGGTGAGCCTCTCTGGGAGAAGCTGGGGGCCCTTTCAAGCCCAGGGTGGGGCGTGCCATGTACAGAAGGGGAGAGCTCTCCTTTCTAGGCTGTATAGGTGGCTTGACTGAGGGGCAAAAACATGCCTAGCCCACCTCTCCATCCACAAACAGGTCCTCAGGGTGAGGTGATGCTGGTGCTGGCGGGAAGTTGTGAAGTCACAGCTGACCTTTGGGGACCCTGGAGGGTTTTCAGAGCCGGTTTGCCTTTGCCTGCCTCTGTGTAGCAGCCTTGGCCTTCCTCAGCGCTCTCCCACACCCATATGCTAACTGGGGCCGATCCTGCTAAGCTTCTGAGATGGGACAAAGTCAGTCTGGCCTGGGCGTTCAGATGAGGCTCAACCATACTTTAAATAGCGGGATCCATGACAATCCAGTAAAGCCCGTTTCCCACAACGAACAAAAACTTGTTGGTCAATACCACAACGCAGTCCTGAACAGCCTCCTGCCCATATTTCAGAGCCTCATGGACTGAATCTGTGGGGTCCATCCATAGCTGGCAAGATGAAAACGGAGGCAGAGCAGTTTAGGCAGGCCGTTCTGTGGTCAGAAGACAACTCCCCAAAGGGAACTCCCAGTTTCTGCATTTGTCGCTGGCCACAAGGGCCAGAATGTATCAGCCTGGAAGGGCAAGCATGCAGGGGGGCGGGGTGGAAGGGGGGGCTGTGTCAACCCAGAGGCCTGGAACAGGATGGAAGATGGGCAGACTGCAATGTGGGTGCTGCTGCTGCTGCTGCTTCTTCCAGAGGGTGGCTTTTCTTTCCACCATGAGGAGATGGTGATGCATGACACCCCCTGCTCATGAGACCTGGTGTGAAACAGCCAAACGGGAGTGTGCAGTTTAATTTAGGAATAGTTTAGTTATGTGATTTATATCCTGCCCTCCCCGCCAAAGCAGGCTCAGGGCTGCTCACAACACATAATAAAGTAACAGTGAAAACAGTTACATTAAACATTAGATTAAAACAATGTGAAACCATGTGGTGCTAATTTCCATACAGTTTGAGGATGGCACTCAGTGTTCTTAAACATCCATTGAGATCTGATATCTAATGCAGAACAAGGAGTGGCGATTCCCGTGAGTCTGACATTCCCAGCATCTCATGGTGCTTTGCCTGACCTGGGTGGTTTCGGCTCGCCTAATCACAGAAGCTCGGCAGGGTCAGCCACAGCTAGTATTTGGATGGGGGAGCTCCAGGGAAGACCAGGGCTGCTACACAGAGGCCAGCAAGGGCAAACCACCTTGGCTCCTCTCTGCTTGCCTTCCAGCCCCTTTCTTTGAGGGGTTACCACAAGATGGCTGCCACTTGACGGCCCTCTCCATCTCCCCCATCCCCACCACCAGTGGTGTTCCTCTGAAGCAGCGGTGCTGCGTGGGCATCGGGGAAAGTGACGAGAGGACAGTCTCTAGCAAAGCTTTTTTCTCACCTTGCCCAACAGGTGTTCATGACGGCGACTCATTCTCACGGTTCACCCTTTGCACCCGTGGAAGGGGCGCTGTGCCCGATCCTCTTTGGCTCTGTGCCCTCTGGCCACGACGATCACCCTCATGACCACCACCACGGAGGCTCCCATGAACCGCCCTCTCCCCCCGCCCCCCTGCTGCCAGCCAAAACACGGGATGAGCTGAACGAAGGCACGCGGAAGCGGAAAGCCAAGAAGGCGGAATGAGCCGCAACCCACCTCTGGATCGGATCGCCTGTGCTGTTGGGCGGCTCCTCACCAGGGCCTTCCAAGGACATCATCGCCTGGGAGGGGGCTGGAGGGCTCAGCATTGGCCAGAGCCTCCCACCCTCAGACTCCCCAGTGACCCTTCTTCCCTTTGCCTTCCCAGCCTGGATCACTGGAAGACCTGAACACTCCTGCTGCAGTTCCATCACAGTCTAAAGCCCCAGGCAGCCTCTCTGCACCAGATCCATGGCAAGTGCCCCCTTACCAGCTTCGGGGGACAGTAAAATAAGCCTGGGCTTCAGCATCCAACCTTCCATGGAAAGCCACGTCTAGAACACGTGAATTAGAGTCTGTGCAGGTGCAGAAAGCTCCCTCACTTCCTCCATGAAGTGAAGCCAGATACCTGCCCCCTGCTCACCTGGCTTGAGCCCCAGTGATAAGTGTGCGAGTGCAAGAGGGCATGTCACAAATGGGGCTGTCTTGTAAACGGCAAACTGAAAACACCTCCTGAACTCACAAGATGAAAAACAAACGGGACAAGCGTATCATCTTCTCTATAATAAAAGCCCTGTGGGGTGGCCAAATCCAGGTCTCCCATTGGCTGCGTGCACTGCATCAACCATTGGCTTGTCAACCACCACTCAGGGTCTGTTGCATTCCATTGGCTGAGGATTGAGGCACGGCTTCACAGAGGAGAGAGAGCAAGCCTTCCCTTGATTGGCTAACAGAGGGAGGAGGAGGGAAATTGCCATATCAAACTTTCCCTCAATTGGCTGAGGGCTCTTCCCCCTACTCCTCTGGGGAACCAAGCAGCCAATGAGATATAGACAAAACAATGGCATCCCTTGGCAGCAGAACAACAATGTTTTATTCTAGGTACAGAGAGAAAGAGAGAATATAAAGTTCTGTGTTTAAGACTGGGTCACTGGGGAAGCTACCTTTGCTTTCCCCTCAGTGCTGTTGCTACCCAACCAAACTTGGTTCTGTCAGTGCCAGGCGGGGGGGGGGGGAGGAGGCCCTTTTCAGGCCTCTTTTGGCCTTTGAGGGAGAACTCATTGGGCCCAGTTCTGACTACAGTTGCCAGCTTCGGGTTGGTGGGAAATTCCTGGAGATTTTGTTGTGGAGTTTGAGGAGGGTAGGATTTAGGGAGGGAGAGGTTTCAGTTGAATATAATGCCATAGAATCCACCCTCTAAGGCAGTTATTTTCTCCATGGGGAGATGAATGGATCCGTTGTCTGGAATTCAGCTGTGACACCAGGAGATCTTCAGCCCCCACCTGGAGATTTCCTACTCTAGACTTGGCAGCACCCTCTGGTGACTTGGTGCCACCTGACTGGCATGACTTAACTAGGCCTTGCTGCTTGCTCCTGTTCAGCAGCAGTCCCCCTAATGATAGCCACTGTGACATGACAGTCAGTGCTTCAGAGCATGGTCTGCCAGGCCCAGACTCCTACTGTGGAAGCTGACTGGGTGATTTTGGACCACCCACTTTCAGCTTAGCTTACTTCACAGGGTTGTTGTGCAGGTCAAAAAAGGAAGAGGAAAATGATGTGAGATGCTTTGGTCCCTAATGCGGAAAAAGACCGTCTTTTTTCTAGGTGGAGACTGCAGGAAGGGGGGAGGAGATGGACAGCTGAAGCCAGAGGGGCAGATAAAAGTAGGTGGATGGTTGACTGAGGAGAGAGTTGCCAGCTCTAGATTGGGAAATTCCTGGAGATTTGAGGGGTGGAGCCTGGAGAAGGCGGGGTGTGAGGAGGAGTGGGAACTCCGGCAGGTACAATGCCATAAGCTTCACCTTCCAAACCGACCATTTCCTCCTGGGGAGCCATTGTTGCCAATCTCCAGGTAAGGCATAGAGATTACTCAGAATTACAACTGATCTCCAAATGGGCAGATATCAGTTCCCCTGGAGAAAATGGTAGAGTCATTATATCCTGCTGGTCACCCCCATGACAGCCAGTGTGACATGGCAGTTGGCACTTCAGAACAGGGTCTGTGGAAGCTGACTGGATAATTTTGGACCAGTCACAGACTTTCAGCCTACCTGCCTCACAAGGCTGTTGTGAAGATCAAAAGGGAGAGAGGAAAATGATGTAAGCTGCTTTGGTCCCCACTGTGGATAAAGACTGTACTTTTCCTAGGCAGAAGCTACTGAGAAAGGGGAGGAGATGGAAAACAATATACCCTCACCTTGTTTGCCCCCTAGCCCCTCTTTCTCAATTGACCCCCTCCTTCTCTGATAACCCACCCCACATTTCCCCACTTCCCTTCTCAACAACTGCCTTCTCAACCAATGTTCCTTCTAGGCTGCAGAGTCTTGTGAGCAAAAATTCTACTTTGTGAGCTACTGGCATTAGAGTTGTGTGCTGCTGGCATTAAAGTTGTGAACTACTACGTAAATTGTAATTCTGCATAAGTTGTAATTCTGAGTGATCTCTATGCCTTACCTGGGGCCATCCTTCCTGGGCTAAGACAAAAATGTGTGAGCCGGAGGCTAAAAATCTGTGAGCCAGCTCACACTAACTCAGCTTAGAGGGAACACTGTAACATACTTTGCCCCTCCCTCTATCTTTCCCCTCCCTCCCCAGCGGGGGGGCCAAGGCCAGGACGATCAGCAAATTTTTAGCACCCGTTGTATTTCTCCCCACAATTAGTTGTAAACATAAAAAAACATAAAAACCATAAGAAGTCATGTTGGATCAGGCTGATGTCCCATCTAGTGTCACACCAGCAAGGCCAGAACTCCAGAAGCCCCCCCATGCACCAAGAAGACAGAGCATCACTGCCCCAGACAAGGTATTCCATCTCTTTATCTTGTGGCTAAGGGCCACTGATATAACAGTAGTCCCTGGATCGATGACAAATGTTTAAGTACCCAGAAAAATAAACAGTTTAAGTGTAGAAATATTTGTCAGTCTACGGATTTTGCATAGATTTCTGTCTGACCTTTCCAGTCTTGACCTGTTTATTGTTATATTATTTTGCCTTTCAAACAGCAGGGCCAAGAGACCTTTTTCTGGCCTGGTGTTTCAGAGGGTGGGGGCAGCAGAAGAGCAGCACCTCGGGGCTAGACCGGATTTTGGGGGCTCCTCTGTGCTTTCCGGCCTCGTTGCTTTGAATTGGTGGCTGTTTCAAAACTGAATGAACAGAATAACACAAAAAATGGGCTGATGAAGAGTGAAGCGAAATGGAATTTGGCTGACGGTTTGTAGTTTGATCGATTGATGGGATTCATATCCCGCCCTCCCCGCAAATGGACCCAGGGTGGGTCACAACAATCAAAATACAGTGTAGCAATGAATATCGTTCATGGAGAATTGAAATTTCTTAAAACCAATAAACAGCAAAACTTGGTCACTGGCATCCACAGATGCTTCCCACAGGTTGGGGGCACACAGTGACATTCAACAGATGCCATAGCGGCCTTTAAGGAAGGCACATGTGGGCAGAGGAGGCCAAGGCCTTCAGGCGTCTGCTGCCTCAACCCAAGGCCTGGGGGAACAGCTCCAGTATACAGGGCCTGCAGAAGTGAATTAACCCCCACAGGGCCCTGGTCTCAAGTGGGAGCATGTTCCACCAGGCTGGGGCCAGAGCAGAAAAGGCCCAGGTCCTGGTCGAGGCTAAGCGGGCATCTTTCAGGCTGGGGATTACCAGTAGATGTTGCCCAGTCAAGCACAAAGCTCTTTGGGGCACATAGGGGGAGAGGTGGTCCTGCAGATATGTTGGCTGCAGAGCACAGAGGGCTTTGAAGGTTAATAGCACAACCGTGAACCAGTACTCATTAGGGTTTGTAGAATCTTTCGGGATCAAGTGCCGTGTTCTACTGGAGAAAGTTTTCCTTCCAGATGTTTCGTTCTCAGCTGCGGAGAACATCCTCAGTGGCGTTGCAGCCAGAGCAGGCGCTCAGACCTTCTTGGCTGCTGTGCATTGAGTGGGGCCAGGGCTGCTGGAGAGCTGCTATTTCTAGGCTGCAGGGGGTGTGATGAAAGGGCAATTGGTTTGTGGATGTGCCCATTGTTTGGTGGGGCTTCCTGGAAGGGTAGTGATAAGGAAACTGGCTGTTGAATGTGACCATTGTTCCATGTTAATTGCTGGGAGGGTTGGAAGGGGTTTGAAGATAAGGAAGATGGTTGTTGACTGTGCTGATTGTTCTGTGGAATTTGCTGGTTGTTCTGAGACTTTCTGCAATTTATAGTCTGTAGGGTGTTTTGCAGAGCTGGGTACCAAGATTGGTGGATGAAAATGCCTTCTTCCTTTCTGTTAAAATTGTGCTGGTGTTTGTAAATCTCAATAGCTTCTCTGTTCAGGCAGGTATGATAATGTGAGAAATAGCAGCTCTCCACTCAATGCACAGCAGCCAAGAAGGTCTGAGCGCCTGCTCCGGCTGCAATGCCACTGAGGATGTTCTCCGCAGCTGAGAACGAAACGTCTGGAAGGAAAACTTTCTCCAGTAGAACACAGCACTTGATCCCGAAAGATTCTACAAACCCTAATGATGTTACCAGCCGTGAAAACCTGAAATCTTTGATAACCAGTACTCACTCAGCAGCCAGTGGAGTTGGTGTAGCACCAGCTAAGTGCGCCCACACAGATGTCACCGTCAGCAGTTTGTCATGTGTGCTAACTCCTTTTTTAGATATCATAGATTCTCGCATCTATACTGTATATCTTTCTGTGTTACGGATACATTGATATTGTTTGCAGTTATATGCTCATCGCATGTTTTTTTCTCTTCATATTGTGGGTTTGGGTGGTATTTTCAGTTTGCAGTCTGAAATTCCGCCCTGCTCTTGTACTTGTGCATTCCCCGAAGGTGGTGGCCCTTTCTGTTTTCTCTGCTGAGCCCCAGTGAGCCGTGGGTGAAGATCCTGGAGAGCTGGGTCCCCCGCAGCAGGAGGGCCAGGCCAGCAGGACCTTGTGGGAACTCTGTGGCACTGCCCGGGGCTGGAGGGAGAGAGACTTGGCCGCCCTGAAGGAGGGCTCTCCCTCCCCCTCTCAGCCGCCTGCTGCACCCCGTGTCCCAGGATCCCGCCTGGCTCAAGAGCAGTCGAGTGGCCATGCAAAGTGCCTTTCTCCAGTCCCCCTGCCCCCCTCGCCCCAGCCAGGCACAAAAGGCAGGTTGCAATTTCCCTGAAATAAAAAGCCTGTCTGCAGTGACACATTGGGAGGCTTCTGTGCTCTTTTGTTTCACCCTCCACAGAATGGGAGTGTGTGTTTTGCGTATGTGCTCGTGCACATACATACACAACCCCAGCCCCAATTCTTTTGAGTTCGTAGAGCTTCCCTTGAGTGCTGACTTGCGAAGGGCGCTTGTGATGCATGTGAGTGGTGGTGGGAAGTGTCATCAAGCTGCAGCGGACTTAGGGCAACTCTTCTTGGGGTTTCCAAGGCAAGAGAGGTTGAGGGGGGCTTGCCGTCGCCTGCCTCTGGACTCCCTTGGTGGTCTCCCATCCGAGAGCTGCCCGGGCCGGCCTCACCGAGGTTCTTCTGAGATCTGCCAAGAGCGGGCTAGCCTGAGCCACCCATGTCAGGGGATGTGCAGATGGTGTCCAGATCCTACGCCTGATCACTCAGAAGTAAATCCCTCTGCTGCAGACTGTTGACAAGGGAAACTGCAGCTTCACAACCTTAGATCCTTCCTTGTCCTGTTGGACCCGTTGGGTGACCATGCCAACGTCACGAGAGTTGGGCATGATGCTACTATTGGGTTTTGCCTTGGAGCTGAGTTGAGTCCATGAGCTCTCTCAGCCCCACCCGCCTCACAGGGTGTCTGTTGTGGGGGAGGAAGGGAAAGGAGATTGCAGGCTGCTCTGAGACTCTGTCCTTGAAAGGGCAGCTTCTGGGAGAGCTCTCTCAGCCCCCCCCCCCCACCTCACAGGGTGTCTGTTGTGGGGGAGGAAGGGAAAGGAGATTGTAGGCCGCTCTGAGACTCTGTCCTTGAAAGGGCAGCTTCTGGGAGAGCTCTCTCAGCCCCCCCCCCACCTCACAGGGTGTCTGTTGTGGGGGAGGAAGGGAAAGGAGATTGTAGGCCGCTCTGAGACTGTCCTTGAAAGGGCAGCTTCTGGGAGAACTCTCTCAGCCCCACCCGCCTCACAGAGTGTAAGTAAGTAAGTAAAATTTTATTTGTATCCCGCCCTCCCCGCCTAGGCAGGCTCAAGGCAGCTGTTGTGGAGGAGGAAGGGAAAGGAGATTGTAGGCCGCTCTGAGACTCTGTCCTTGAAAGGGCAGCTTCTGGGAGAGCTCTCTCAGCCCCACCTGCCTCACAGGGTGTCTGTTGTGGGGGAAGAAGGGAAAGGAGATTGTAGGCCGCTCTGAGACTCTGTCCTTGAAAGGGTAGCTTCTGGGAGAGCTCTCTCAGCCCCATCCGCCTCACAGGGTGTCTGTTGTGGGGGAGGAAGGGAAAGGAAGAAGATGATGATATTGGATTTATATCCCGCCCTCCACTCCGAAGAGTCTCAGAGCGGCTCACAATCTCCTTTCCCTTCCTCCCCCACAACAGACACCCTGTGAGGTGGGTGGGGCTGGAGAGGGCTCTCACGGCAGCTGCCCTTTCAAGGACAACCTCTGTCAGAGCTATGGCTGACGCAAGGCCATGGTAGCAGGTGCAAGTGGAGGAGTGGGGAATCAAACCCGGTTCTTCCAGATAAGAGTCCGCACACTTAACCACTATACCAAACTGGCTCTCCAAGATTGTAGGCCGCTCTGAGATTCAGAGTATAGGGCAGGATATAAATCCAATATCTTCTTCTCATAGCAATGCCAGCTGTTGGTGCCTTTCCCCTTTGCTGTACCATTATAGACCTTTCCTAGTTCAAGAAGTACATGACTGCTGGGGTCCAGGGTTCGAGTGAAGACCCTGGCATATGTGCAGAGCTTCCTTCCTCAGCTTGGAGGCATTTGGGGCAGCTCTGAACGCCTCAGACCCAGGGAAACATGCCGCTTAGTGGGGTCTGTGGGTGGCATGTGCCTGCGGCACTGCTGTGCACAGCAGCTGGTGGGGGATTGATTATTTGAGCTGGGGAAAGCAGAAGTCCAAGGGTGGAGGGACTGCTCCTGCAGAAAAGGTCGAGGGAGGGTTTTTCTGCCCACGTGACTGGCTCCAGATTGGCTGGTTAGTTGACCTGCATACCCAGGGTCTGTCCACATGTCTGCCTCCCTCTGTATTTTCACAGCTGTGGCTGTCAGTTTATTTTCTGCCCCACATGCCTCAGATGATCAGTTTTCCAAGGAGGGTGCTGTCGTCTTTCGTGGCATTACAACACACACCCTTTTGGTACATGCTTACATTGACATAAGAGCCCCGTGGCGCAGAGCGCAGTACTGCAGTCCTGAGCTCTGCTCACGACCTGAGTTCGATCCCCGGTGGAAGCTGGGTTTTCAGGTAGCCAGCTTGAGGTTGACTCAGCCTTCCATCCTCCCGAGGCTGGTAAAATGAGTACCCAGCTTGCTGGGGGGAAAGTGTAGATGACTGGGGAAGGCAATGGCAAACCACCCCATAAAAAGCAGCGTCACCGCAGAGTCGGAAATGACTGATGCTTGCACAGAGAATCTTTCCTTTTTCCTGTACTGACATACCAGTTTCATGATGCTGTTTTTTAAAGGGCACTAAAGTATCAATATATCTATATACTGTTGTAATGTCAGGTTAAGCAGGTTCTCTGAATACCCGGCTTCCCTTGTTCGTGCTTAAAGAATTCTTTAGCCTCTTCCCTCACAGAGCAGCAATAAAGGAAAATGTGTATCTCCCATTAGGGAAGGAAAAAAAGCCTGGGAATTCAGAGAAACATTACACACAAGGGAAAAGGCAACTCAAAACCGGAGTGGTCTCAAAAGAACTGTGAGGTGGGGAGAAACATTGGGGGGGGGGGCGTGTTGTGAAATGAAAGGCACAAAAATGCGTGTGGAAATCAGGAGATAAACTGAAGCAGGGTGTGGCCAGAACTGATGAGATGAGATTTATTTCCAAGAAGGGGCCACAGGCACAGCTCCTTCTCTTAGCTATGCTAGCTGTTGGCGCCTTTCCCCCTCGTTGTACCCTTATAGATCTTTCCTCGTTCAAGGGGGTTCATGGCTGCTGGGGTCCAGGGTTCGAATGAGAAGCACCCTGGCACATGTGCTCCGCGTTCCTGAAAACACAGCTTCGGACGCGGCAAGACTTCTGTGGAGATCTGCACAGCTCAGTTTCAGCAGAGTTGTTGCAATGAATGTACCAAACTGGTAAGGAGTTCCAAGGGCTTCCTGCAGAGCTGGTGTTTTGCAAGGGGCTTCACTGACACAAACTGCCTCGCTCAGACAGAAGGTCAGATTATAAAGCTATGAACAAATACCCCCCCCCCAAAAACAATGCGCCAAGTATTCAAGCTGATTGCTGTCTATCCCACTGCCTATCCAGAGGAATCCCCAGCAACCATCCCCAGCCCTCCTGCGAAAACCCATGGCAACAGCCCCCCGCCCCCCACATCAGCAGTCAGTGCAAGCAGCTGCTAGGAGCCCTGCATGGCTGGAGGCATCAAGCTGGCCAGCCAGAGGAGCAGAGATGGGGCACGGGCCTGTCTAAAGATACCAGGGCGGGCAGCTGAAGGAGTGGGGTCTGGCCTCCAAATGGTGCCAGTCTGCTGGATAATCTGATCCAGTGAATAATGTTACCCAAATCAGGGAACCTGTGTCAGGGTAGTATCATGCAGCGGGATTCCCCTGCCCACACACAGGGCTGGCCCATCCATTAGGGAGGGACGGTGGCTCAGTGGTAGAGCATCTGCTTGGTAAGCAGAAGGTCCCAGGTTCAATCCCCAGCATCTCCAAAAAAGGGTCCAGGCAAAGAGGTGTGAAAAACCTCAGCTTGAGACCCTGGAGAGCCGCTGCCAGTCTGAGGAGACAAGACTGACTTTGATGGACTGAGGGGGGTCGGATTCAGTAGAAGGCAGCTTCATATGTTCATTAGGCCAGTGGTCCCCAACCTTTTTGGCACCAGAGACCAGTTTTGTGGAAGACAATTTTTCCACGGACTGGGGGTGGGGGGCGATGGTTTGAGGAAGATACAATTGTGCACTTTATGTTGGCGTGGTGGTTAAGTGTGCGGACTCTTATCTGGGGGAACTGGGTTTGATTTCCCACTCCTCCACATGCAGCTGCTGGAATGGCCTTGGGTCAGCCATAGCTCTCATAGGAGTTGTCCTTGAAAGGGCAGCTTCTGGGAGAAGTCTTTCAGCTTCACCCACCTCACAGGGTGTCTGTTGTGGGGGAGGAAGCGAAAGGAGATTGTAGGCTGCTCTGAGACTCTGTCCTTGAAAGGGCAGCTTCTGGGAGAGCTCTCTCAGCCCCACCCACCTCGCAGGGTGTCTTTTGTGGGGGAGGAAGGGAAAGAAGATTTTAGGCTGCTCTGAGACTCTGTCCTTGAAAGGGCAGCTTCTGGGAGAGCTCTCTCAGCCCCACACGCCTCACAGGGTGTCTGTTGTGGGGGAGGAAGGGAAAGGAGATTATAGGCCGCTCTGAGACTCTGTCCTTGAAAGGGCAGCTTCTGGGAGAGCTCTCTCAGCCCCACCCGCATCACAGGGTGTCTGTTGTGGGGGAGGAAGGGAAAGGAGATTGTAGGCCGCTCTGAGGCTATGTCCTTGAAAGGGCAGCTTCTGGGAGAGCTCTCTCAGCCCCACCCACCTCACAGGGTGTCTGTTGTAGGGGAGGAAGATAAAGGAGATTGTAGGCCGCTCTGAGACTCTGTCCTTGAAAGGGCAGCTTCTGGGAGAGCTCTCTCAGCCCCACGCACCTCACAGGGTGTTTGTTGTGGGGGAGGAAGAGAATGGAGATTGTGAGCCACTCTGAGATTTGGAGTGAAGGGCAGGATATAAATCCCATGTTGTCTTATTATTACTACTACATTGTGATATCTAATGAAATAATTATACACCTCACAGCCTGGTTGTTAACAGGCCATGGATCGGCACCGGTCCACAGTCCAGGGGTTGGGGACCCCTGCATCAGGCAGTCCTAGGTGGCTGCCTAGGGCACAGCCTGGGCAGGTGCTGTTTTGGGCCCTCCCACTCACTTTCACCCCCTTGGCAAGGGAAATGGGCAAGCACGGTGACACGGCACTTGCACCTCAGAGCATGCTCGTCGCCCAGCCACCCTTGCTTCTTGAAGTGGAGCCTTGAGCCGGCTCTGCCCACACAGCCCAGGTGTGTGTATTTTGGGGCACTTCAACCCTTGGGACTGTTCTGCATCGGACTGCGGGGGTGCAGGGTCAGAAGGAGGGGGGGCGCCTCTTAGAGAAAGGGGGCGGTCCCCCCCCCCCCCGCAATGATCTCTAGGAGTTCTCTGCAATGATCTCATGGCGCAGTAAGGAAAGGTGCAGCCTAGAAACGGCGCAGCCCCCAGAGCGGTCAGGCTCTGTGCAGCTGCCCCGACTCAGCCCCTTGCCTTGGAGTCGCGTCCCTCGCCCGCCAGCCGTCTCTCGCTCCCTTTTCTCGCCCGCCCTCCCTCGCGGGACGCCCCCAGGCCGGCTGCCTGAACAGCTAGCCCCGCAGCCTCCCTTCGCCCTCGCCCGGTGGGGTAGCAGCTGCAGAGGAGGCTGGCTGGCACGTGGGGCTGCGGCCGGTGGGAGTTGGGGATCCAGTGCCTCTTCCTGCTCCACACCGGACCCCCCCTCCCCTGCAGGTGGCCCTGGGAGTGGGCGTGGGAGCGTGGGCAGGGGGGGGGGAGAGAAGAGCCCCTTGCCAGGGCTCCCTGGAGTGGGTCACTCCTGAAGCCATTTCGCGCCCCACCCCCTTCTTCTTCTTGAAGCTGTTTCTCCATTGCCAGAGAGCCTTTCTGGTTCACAGTCTAGGGGTTGGGAACCCCTGTATCAGGCAGTCTTAGGTGGCTCCCTAGGGCACAGCCTGGGGGTGCTGCTTTGGGCCCTCCCACCCACTTTCACCCCCCTGGCAAGGGAAATGGGCAAGCACGGTGGCATGGCACTTGCACCTCAGAGCATGTGCGTCGCCCAGCCGGAAGCGTCTGGAACTGCAGCCTTGAGCCGGCTCTGCCCACACAGACCAGGTGTGTGTATTTGGGGGCACTTCAACCCTTGGGACTGTTCTGCATAGAAGAAGAAGAAGATATTGGATTTATATCCCGCCCTCCACTCCGAAGAGTCTCAGAGCTGCTCACAATCTCCTTTCCCTTCCTCCCCCACAACAGACACCCTGTGAGGTGGGTGGGTTTGAGAGGGCTCTCACAGCAGCTGCCTTTTCAAGGACAGAGGCTCAGAGCACCCTACAATCTCCTTTCCCTTCCTCCCCCGCAACAGACACCCTGTGAGACAGAGAGAGAGAGAGAGAGAGAGAGAGAGAGAAAGAAAGAAAGAAAGAAAGAAAGAAAGAAAGAAAGAAAGAAAGAAAGAAAGAAAGAAAGAAAGAAAGAAAGAAAGAATCAGATTTTTGAGACCCACAAGACATGAATGTCAGAAGTTTGGGGAAAGGGAATGGAAGGGAGAAAGAAAGAAAGCGAGAAATTGATAAAGAGAAAGAGAGCGAGAAAGAGAGAAAGAGAGAGAGAGAGAAAGAGTTTTCTCCCATTTTGACCCTGTTATTTTCTAGATAAAAAGCATCAATGGCTTTTTAAAAGGCAAATTCATAAAAGTAGGGTGAAACTAAGACAAAGTTCAGAGGCATTTTACCTCAGGGAGGGAAAGGTTGGTGCTGTCCTGCCCTGCTTCTGGACTTCTTAAGAAGCATTTGGCTGCCAATTTGGTCCAGTAAGCCTGGTGTTACATTTGTTGGGTGGGTGTGAACCAAGTTATTTTGAAAAGGGGGAAAGGCCACCGCATATTTTTCCATTTTGGTGCTCATAATGCATAATTTTATTTATGGAATTCTAAAGCACATGAAGCGCACAACAGTTCGACGGGTTTAAAAAGTGCATTCATGCAATCTATTTCAGAAGACAAATTCAAGAAACACCAAACTGTTAGAAGTAGACTGTCTCCAAGTGCTAGAAATTGGGAGTTTCCCAGAAGCTTTTGTCCATATTTGCATGCTTGTATAGTGGTTAGATTATTGGCTTTGATATGAAAAAACCAGGTTCAAATTCCCACTCTGCTATGAAGTTCACTGGAAGATCTTGAGTAACTCTCAGCTAGAATTCCCTCACAGTTTGGAGGATTAAACTAAGAGGAGCAAAACCCATGAACTTTATTCTGATCTTCTGGGAGGAAGGGTGGGATAAAAAGTTATTAAATTGATATGATTGGCTTTAGTCTGATCCAGCACATGGTCTGTGTTCCTAATGACTTGCTCCTGCTAAACTGGACTTGCTCCTGCTAACCTGTGCTTTCAAGAGGGGCAAACCATCCAGTTTTGTGTATTTCAGCCACCTTACACAGTTGGATTGTTGGAGGGCACGAAGCCTCACCACATTCACGACCCTATGCAGCAGCTCTGAAAGTGCATGGACATTTTAACTGTGGTGGTTTCCTGGTGGCCCCTCAATGGGTGATGACTGCAGCTCACTGCAATGGGTGAGTCATCTTATGGAGTCCAGGTAGTAGTCAATGGCCCTTTCTGTGCCTTCATTTCCCTTGCTTTCACTGTGCATTACCATCAGTTTTGCTCCTGCTTCTGCATACCTCCGTGCATTTTAATTGTGTTCTCTTTCTGCATTGATTCCCCCTCCCCTTCAACTTTGAATCCGCTTTCAGTCTGCATCCCCCCTGGGTCTTCTCAGAGTCCTTCTGTGATTATCCCCCCCCCCCCCAAACACACACACCTTAGTCTGCTTCCAAGCAGAATGTAATTTTAAAGCATAAACATTTTTTCAGATTTTTCCTTCCCACCCCCCATCAAAGGCCATTTTTTGATAATTTTTGCACTAGGTATATCTTTTGAAATAGATTAGGGAAATAATTGGTTTTGTCTGACTTGGGGAGGGACGGTGGCTCAGTGGTAGAGCATCTGCTTGGGAAGCAGAAGGTCCCAGGTTCAATCCCTGGCATCTCCAAAAAAGGGTCCAGGCAAATAGGTGTGAAAAACCTCAGCTTGAGACCCTGGAGAGCCACTGCCAGTCTGAGAAGACAATACTGACTTTGATGGACCAAGAGTCTGATTCAGTATAAGGCAGCTTCATATGTTTGCAGAAATGGCCAGACTTTTCATTTCAACAGCTGGTTGAAACAGTGCTATTAACTGCAAGGTTGTTGGTTTGATTCCCCATTTGGACAAGTTTGTTTCTGAAAAAAAGGGTTTTATTTTAAATTGACTCTGACCACAAACGTTTTCAAATGCAAGGATAGCGCTGTGGAACCTCCTCTGGGGCAGCAGCAGCCTGTTTTAAAAGAAGAAAGTGTGGTCGATCTCAACTAGTTTTCTGCTTTTCTCATCTCATTTCCAAATAACAATTGGGGGGGGGGGGAGCTCAGGCTGCAAAACTTTAACATCTTCACCTCCTCCACCAAGCTGCTGCACAGCAGCCTTCCCACTGCATCTCTGGCCAAGTGGTCAGCATCTTCTCACTAAATTTTTAAGGTATTCCCTGGCAACAATTTCCCCCCAACCATTAGTGTTAAACTTCTTGGCTACCAATGGGGGGGGGGGGCACTAATGGCAACCCCACCATAAATTCAGCTGGAATTAAGCTCCTATTTCAAAAGACATGCCCACTGTGAAACTGACCGAATCAGGAGAGACCAACACTATCCAGGTTTTCTCATTGGTATGCTGAATATATACTTGATTCTCAATAGAAATCGGGGAGAGGAAAGGAGGTGTAGGCACAGCATTTGAAGTAAATCCATCTCCAACAGATTCACCTTCAGAGGCAATACAATGTTGTGTGTGCAGTCAGGGGCCTTGGGAGAGGTGTCGGATGAAGGTTCCCGTGTGTATCACAATGTGCCCCAGGTGTCGGCACACTAAATTCTCCCTGAGCATTTTCTGAGCCACAGCTGATGAGTTTGGTCTAAAACAGATTTTTGTCTTCCTATTATTTTTCCAAGAGACATCCTTGTCATTCTGGGAGCTCATGATCTGAATGCTGTAGAAGACACACAGGAGGTGATCAGGGTTGAAAGCGCTCATGAACATCCAGACTACAAGATTTATTATGGAACGCCATACAATGACATCCTTCTTCTTAAGGAAAGAGGAAAGGTTACCAGTGACACTCCCCCCGCCCCAGCATTCTACAGCATGAACTTCCTTGGTGGTGGGAAGTTCTAGGGATCCTATACAGGATCAGCCCTGGCCCCTTGTAGGGAGTGACCGTTGAAGAAATCCTACCCTCATATTTACAAAAACTTCAGTGAGGGAAGCAGAGTATTAAGAGTTCAAGATAAATGAATTTTATTTGAGGTGCCCATTTAAACTGGAAAATACAAGGACAGAAATGTAAGCACATTGCAGGCTTGATCATCTCATGAAGCAGTTTATGAATTTCAGAAAAGAGCCATCTTCTTTTCTCTTCTGCTCTTGACTCCAGTCACTGCCTGAGGTGCTACAAAGGAATTGTGAACTTGCAAGGGGAATTGTGCGTTCTTTAAATACATTGACAAAAGGCTGCACAATGTCTGCCGGAATGAGCCACTTTTCTGAAATGTCTGCTTTCCAACCAACTTCTGTTTCTCGTACCACTGTTCAGGAATGGTTTAGTCTTCCATTTCTGTTAATGACAACACATGTTGCTTTTTGGAGGTCACCTGTAGCTTCTTTGATGTCAGGTCCCTTCCCCCCCATAGCTCACAAAACCCACTCCATCAGCATATCACATAGAGATAGTTAACCTGAGAGCAGATAATTTTAATGAGAGCAAGTAATTTTCTGTTTCCTTGCTGATAGCTGGATCGTGAAGCCAAGCTTAACAAGTATGTTCAAGTAGTTCCTTTACCACAGACTGAAAAGGATCCCCCCAAAGACACAGAATGTATCGTGGCTGGCTGGGGATGCATTGATGACCGGTTGGAAGGCTCAACAAAGCTTTTTATGACCCACGTCATCCTCCCTGGCTGCAGGAAGTGCCTGCAGCTTCTCCCAGAACTCACCAATGGGATGGTGTGTGCAGGAAGCAGTTCCAAGCTCTGTAATGTCAGCAATGTGAGTGCTGACACCTTGGTTCGTTCACCCAGTGGCAAGCTTAATAATTCCTAGGGAGGCTTGAAGATGTCACCAGATATTTTAATAGGTACCTTTGCTTCTCTGCAACAATCCTTGGCATTAAAGTGGTGCAGATACAAGGTTTGTAGGATTTCATGGCATGAATTTATACTATGGAGTTGTGACTTTCCATCAGCAAAACGGGCGGATGATCTCGCATGTGGTCATCATCCTCTGCAATGCTTTATCAAGTGCTGATGAACATCCAACCCAGGCCCTCTTAACATTTAAAATGATAAAATGGCTCAGCATTTAAAATGATGTTAAAATGGCTACCAACAGTTAGGGAAACAATATGGGACAGAGATCAGGTTGGTAGAACAGTATTTGCTATACAAGTTGTACAAATTTATCCTCCCCTTTCGCTATATCCTTTCGAAATGCAAAAAAAATATTAATTACATAATATTTCTTTTGTGGCACATAAACACCATAAACTGGAAGTCTATTTGTCTGAAAGTTGCCCAGTTCATATCTTTCCCTAGTTTAGATCTCAGAGGGGGAATCACAGTATGGAATGCTGAAGGGAGAACAATTCCTTACGTGCAGAAGAATAGCAGTTCAGGGAGAAGTCCACATTAGAATCTTTCTGAAGGGCTTTTAAATAAAATAATTGGATTTTGCCTTCCACCTTGACAGCCCCCTCTGCTCTCCTAGCCAGCCTGAAGCAGCAGAGTCAAAATATCAGTTTGGCATCTCAGAGAAATAAACATTCACAACTGTAGCAGAAAGAGCTCCTTGGCTGGAACTAGAATTTCCTTCAGGATAGCTGATATTCCTGATGTTGTTTAGATGTGGAACTGCATGAGCAGTTAGAAAATTATTCAGAGAACATTGAAATCTTAAATATCAGGCTGCTCCTGTGTCAGCATATGTTTACCCCTGGGGAATCCTATTTTTGCAATCAGCTGCAGCAGAATCAAAACCAGGGTTCCAGCTTTAAGATATCATAGTGGAAAAGTAAGAGTGCAAAAGTATTTGGACGTTCAAATTCCCACACAGTTATCAACATAACTGTATGGCCAGTCACACTTTAGAATCATAGAGTTGGAATGAACCTCAGGGTCATCTAGTCCAACCCCCTGCACAATGCAGGAAACTCACAAATACTTCCCCTAAATTCACAGGATCTTCATTGCTGTCAGATGGCCATCTAGACTCTGTTGAAAAACCTCCAAGGAGGAGAACCCACCACCTCCCGAGGAAGCAGTGAGGAAACAGGAAGTTTTTCCTAATGTTGAGTCAGAAACTCTTTTGGTGTAATTCCAACCCATTGGTTCTTGTCCTACCTTCTGGGGCCACAGGAAACAATTCCACACCATCCGCTATATGACAACCCTTCAAGTACTTGATAGTGATCATATCACCTCTCAGCTGCCTCCTCTCCAGGCTAAACATGCCCAGCTCCTTCAAACTTTATTCATAGGACTTTGTCTCCAGACCTTTCACCATCTTCGTCACCCTCTGGACCCGTCCCAGCTTGTCTATATCTTTCTTAAAATGTGGTGCCCAAAACTGAACACAATGCTCCAGATGAGGTCTTTCCCAGCCTTACCTCACTAGTTTGTTGTAAGGTTCCAGACAGGGAAGGAAGAATCGTGGTATGTTATTCAGAATTCCATGGAGGAAGGGCAGGAGAAGAGTGTACTAGACAAAGAGATGTCCTCCCGGATAGAGTTACTGAATCCCACTGAGATGCAACAGGCATCTGGCACAAGGAAACAGTTTTTTTACAAGAGGTGTGACAGAATGGATCATTCACTCCCAGTTCTGATATGAGCAAAAGTGTCTGCTTATGAAGCTAAATGGATCATACCGGAGCTTGAAATCATGAACAGCTGCAGGACTCATTTTGGGCAGGAGCTCACAGGAGTGGAGCTCCAGAACCTCTACATTTTATGATCTTTCATTCTTATCCACCCCCCGGAAATACTTGCTTTTGTGCCACAAAAGAAAGATTATGTAATTAATGGTTCTCACATTCCCAAAGAGGAGGATTTCTGTTGCAGCTGGGCAGGGGTCATTTCATAGAAAAAGAGGTGCCAGAGCTCATTGGCACAACATTTAACTCATTTGCTTACCACTATCAGCTCAGCATCTACCTTAAAATGCTTCTTGAATTGTAATTGTCATAATAAAACCTTATTCCCATCATTTCACAAGCTGCAATCTCTAAATGAATCTAGATGCTTGCAGAATTTATTGCACAATGAAGATTTCCACCTGTCCGCTTTATGTGTTTTGGTAATTTTTTTCATTTTGGAGGGAGGGAAATATTAGAAAGTTTGACAAAAGTTTGAGTTCAGCAAAATTCTCATGTCAAACTGAGGTTTTTCTGCATTTTCTGATATTATTTTCTCAGGGGGATTCTGGAAGTGCTCTGGTCTGCAATGGAGCTACACATGTGCCACCATCATTTTACACCCGTGTTTCTGCCTACTTTCCTTGGATCAGAAAGGTTATGGGAAGAGTCCTGGAAAGGCAAGACCCACCTGCCTAATGAACTGCCTGCAAGTCATTCAGAGTCCTGCCTCCCCTGCTGATGAAAGTTATGCCAACCAATTCATAGACAAATGAGTGTTCTTTGGGGGGGGGGGGGCAAACTACCTTGTTCACATATGAATGCTAACCAGGCAGTACCTTCTTTAACTAGCTGTTGTTACCAACTCTCAGGATCCATACACCCTCATACTCCGTCCTGGAGAAAAATGCATTTGTACAAAATAGAGGCTAAGTAGCCCCGCACTGGCGAACAAATACTATAAAACAAAGTTTGAGTCCAGTGGCACCTTTTTAAGACCAACAAAGTTTAATTCTGGGTATACGGGAATAATTAAACTTTGTAGGTCTTAAAGGTTCCACTGGACTCTAACTTTGCTCTGTTGCTTCAGACTGAAACAGTTGAATCTATCTAGAAATATTAACCAGGACATTATTAACCTATCTAGAAATATTCTTTAAACATAAGCTTTGATCAGCAGTGCAGCTACCAGGTTGCACTAGATAATCAGACGTTACTTTTCCCCCAACATTTTTGCACATACCAATATGCATCCCTCTGGCTGCAGAAAACTGGCTTTCCATTCCTTTTGGTGTAGGATCCAAGAAATAAACCATCTCTGCAAACATGTTTTTGTTGTGGTTTCATCTTGTACTACTGATGTACTGCCTGATGTTTTCCAAATGTCAGAAGAGACTTAAAGCACACCCGCCAAGGAACACAGAGTGGCATAAGTGACATATTTAGAGTCTCATGTCACTCTACCACCCACCCTTTTCCCCAACACAGCTCCATCAGCAATAGTAGAAAATCCTGAAGGAACACACATACAGAGAAACAAACACTGTGATGTACTGGCTAACAATAGTAAATTCTTTTTAGAAAAACCATTTTAGAATTATATAATCTTTTCATACACTACAACAGCACAAGAAAGGTCCAATGATTCCTCAGATAAAAGCTCATTTAATCAATGAACTTCTAAGGAGAATCAATGGATTCCTGTAAATACTGAGAAGAAATCACTACTATGTAATATGGTAACATATAGAGTCATTCTAATAAGCTTAGAAAGATGCTTATTCTCAAGATACAGTGGATTCCTATATGCACTAAGAAGAAATCACTACTTTGTAACATGGTAACATACAAAGTCAAAGTGTGCTTGACAATCCCTTAATTTTCTCAGGAATTCTGCTGCATATCCAATTAACCTTTATTCTTCACGAATGAATGGATTCCTGCTTGCTCTTAGAAGAATTCATTACATTGTAACATTGTAGTACAGAGAGTCAGTGAGCATAACAGACAACCCTTCAGGATTTCTTCTATGCATGGTATAAAGCCTAGAGAGCTATTTATTGTCTAAGGAGAATCAATGGTTTCTTGAAACCACCGAGAAGAAATCACTACTTTGTAATATGGTAATATAGAGATTCCATATGCTTATTCTCATAGGAATCAATGGATTCCTGTAAGCGCTGAGAAGAAATACTACTTTATAATATAGGGTCATTCTAAGATTTTTACTCTCAAAGAAGATTTAATAGATTCCTTTAAGAACTAAGAAGAAATCATAACTTCATAACCTGAAAACATATAGTCAAAAGTGTGCATAACAGACAATCCCTTCTTTGTTTTCAGGAAATCTGCTGTGCATAGTATTAAGCCTAGGAAGTTATTGTCTCAGCAGGATCAATGGATTCCTGTAAGAACTAAGAAGAAATCACTGCTTAGTAATATGGTAACTATATGCTACCATATTACTAAGCAGTGATTTCTTCTTAGTTATTCTGTTATTCTGACTTTGACTCTATAACAAACAATCCATTGGCTTTATTCAGGAATTCTTCTATACATTGTATTAAGGCTGGAAAATTTATCATTAAGGAGATTCAATGGATTCCTGTAAGCACTGAGAAGAAATCACTAATTTGTAACACAATAACATATAGAGTTAATGTGAACAAAACAGACAATCCATTTGTTTTATTTAGAAATTCTGCTATGCATTGTATGAAGCCTAGAAAACAATAAACAGTTTTCTATACAATAGTCTGAGAATAAATAGATTCCTCTAGGCACTGAGCAGACATCACTGCTTTGTAACACGGTAACGTGTAGTGTCAAAGTGAGTAGAACAATGCATTGGTTTTATTCATATTTATTCTATGCCTTGTATTGTCAGCTGTGTTTTTTTACCTAAAAAGAATTGGGTTCTGGAATTCTGCTGTGCATTGTGTTAAGCCAAGAAACTTATCAATTTCGTAAGAAGCACCAATGGATTCCTATAAGCACTGAGAAGTAGTCACTGCTATGTAACATGGTAACGTGTAGTGTCAAAGTGAACAAAGACAATCCATTGGTTTTATTCCGGAATTCTTCTATGCATTGCATTAAGCCTAGAAAGCTGTTTATTGCCTATAGGGAATCAAAAGAGTAGAAATCACTGCATTGTAACATGATAATGTAAAGTCAAAGTGTGCATAACAGAGAATCCGTTAGTTTTATTCCAGAATACTATGAATTGTATTAAGCCTAGAAAGCTGCTTATTGCCTAGGAAAATGGATTCCTATAAGCAATTTGTAACTTCGTTACAAATAATAATAATAATACATTTTATTTATATCCCGCCCTCCCCGCCAAAGCAGGCTCAGGGCGGCTAACAACATTGGTCAATATAACAGGTTATACAATAATTTAACAGTAAGTAACAATTAATTAAAATTCTAATAAACAGTAAAACAGTAAAATTAACATCTTGGTGCTATTCCGGCAGATAACACAATCATTTAAGCAGTCTCTCATTTTTTTTTTTAGTCGGTGAAGGCTTCACCAAAGAGGATGGTCTTGCAGGCCCTGCGGAATCGGTCAAAGTCCCGCAGGGCCCGCACTTCCTCCGGGAGATGGTTCCATAGGTGTGGAGCCATAACAGAGAAAGCCCGAGTACGAGTATAGAGCCAATGTGAACAAAATGGACCTATTGGTTTTATTCAAGAATTCTGCTATGCATTGTATTAAGCCTAAAACGCTGTTTATTAACTAAGGAAAATCAATAGATTCCTGTAAACACTGAGAAGAAATCACTAATCTATATTACATATAGAGAGTATGTGAGCATAACAAATCGGTTTTATTCCGGAATTCTTCCTTGCATTGTATTAAACCTAAAAAGCTGTTTATTGTAACCTGGTTATATATGGAGTAATATGTTAGCATAAAAGAAAATCCATTGGTTTTATTCAGGAATTCTGCAATGCGTTGTTAACAGCCTCAAAAGCTGTTTATTTCTAAGGAGAATCAATAGACTCCTGTAAGCACTTGAAAGAATTCACTTCTTTGTAACATGGTAATGTATCGTGCCAAATTGTGCATAGAGAATCCGTTGGTTTTATTCTGGAATTCTACTAGGATTCCTAGAAAGCTTATTGCCTAAGGAGAATCAAAATATTCCTATAAGCAATATCGCTAATTTGTAACTTCGTTACATATAAAGCCAATGTGAACAAAAAGACAAATCATTGGTTTCATTCAGGAATTCTGCTATGCATTTTATTAAGCCTGGAAAGCTGTTTATTGCCTAAGAAGAATCAATGGATTCCTATCACCACTAAGAAACCACTAATTTGTAACCTGGAATTGTAACCCTCCTGGAATTACCTCAGATTTGACCACAAAAATCAGTTCCCCTGGAGAAAATGACTGGTTTTATACCCTACTGAAATCCCTTCCATCTTAAACACCACCATCCCCAAGGCTCACACTTAAATCTCTTGTAATTTCCCAACCTAACATTGGCAACTGTACTTGGAGGTAGGGTTGCCTGGTCCCCACTGGCTACTGGTGGTGAACAAGGGTTGTAAAGATGGAGAACACCTGGAGATTTGAGATGGATCCTAGAGAAGAGAAGGACCTTAGTGGGGTACTTTGCCTTATAATCAACCCCAAGCATCCATTTTTTCCAGGGGAACTGATCTAGTCTAGAAATACGCTGTAATTTTGTGGGAACCCCTGGTCCCACCTGGAGCCTGCCATGTGGAGTGTGTGTGTTTTGCCTTATGCATCATTAATATCTTTTGCTGCCATCAGAGATGCTATTTTGCCCACTGAACAGTAATTTCTACATAAACAGGTTTAAAAATTAAAAGGAAACCATATTTTATTGGCGACACCCCGTCCATTTGATATAATACCTTTTTCTTAGGCCCCAGTCAAACTGCCACACAATACTGAGCTTTTGTGCTTCACAGTGGGATCTGAGTTTCACAAGATTCTCCATAAGGTTAGTAGAAAAACAACAAAGAAAAGCAAGGAATAGAAAGATTTGGGCACAGTGACGAAACCCTCCCCGTCAATTGTTCTTTGAAAATAAAATACAGGATGTATTGCAAATGCAACTCTTTGGGACTTCCAGGTTTTGATGCCTTACAGCAGGAAGCGTTCGCAGAGCACTACTCTGACCATCACCCCTGAATTAGGAGGTAGGAGGGTTCCCCCAATGGGCATGATTGGGGACTCAGGCAAGGGTCTGCAGCACAGGAGGCTTGACAAGAGGCATGGTGCCAAATGCTGGACAGGTCCACAAGCCCTCAGCCACCTTGGTGCTCCACTGAGATGATCGCCATTTTAATAGCACCAGAAGTGAACACTCAAACAACTCTAAATGTTTTTAAGCTTCTCTGCTGATTCCTCCCAGTTGGCAGTCATGTTGGTCTGAAGCAATAGAACAAAACAGTAGACAAGTGCGCCTTTAAGACCAACTAAGTTTTATTCTAAATGTACCACAATTCTCCATAGCTTAGAATGCTATGGAGAATTATGGAAAAAACAGTTAGTAAATGTTTGTTATAGTTATATAAGGTTACATAGTTACTAAGTATTGCTAGCTCCTCAGTGCTTGTATGAACCTTCTAAATCTCCTCACAAAACGAATAGCATTGTATGCTGAATACAATACTAAGGTGAATTTTGGAAGAACACTAAGCAAAAGTTTTAATAGTATATTGGATTAGTTAGTGTTACTAAGTATTTCTATCTCCTCAGTGGTTGTATTAATACGTTCAATCTCTTTCCACAAAGAATACCATTGTAAGTGGATTAGAATAAAAAGGTTAATTTTCGGAAAATACTAAGCGAATGTTTGTTGTGGTTACGTTGAATTGCATAGTTTTAGTATTCGATTTCTCCTCAGTGCTTGTATGAATCCGTTGAATCTCTTTCCACTATGAATACCAATGTAAGCTTAGTAGAATGCTATGGAGAATTATGGAAAAACAGTAAGTAAATGCTTGTTCTACTTATATAAGATTACATAGTTATTGCTATCTCCTCGGTGCTTTTATGCATCTTCTTAATCTCCTTACACATTGAATAACATTGTATGCTGAATACAATGCTAAGGTGAATTTTGGAAGAACACTAAGCAAAAGTTTTAATAGTATATTGGATTAGTTAGTGTTACTAAGTATTGCTATCTTCTCAACGGTTGTATAAATATGTTCAATTTCTTTCCACAAAGAATACCATTGTATATGCATTAGAATAATAAGGTTAATTTTCGAAAAATACTAAGCGAATGTTTGTTGTGGTTACATTGAATTGCATAGTGTTAGTATACTTAGTGCTTGTATGAATCTGTTGAATCTCTTTCCACTATGAACACCAATGTAAGCTTAGTAGAATGCTATGGAGAATCTTTGTGGAAAGGGATTGAACGGATTCATACAAGCACTGAGAAGATAGCAATACTTAGTAACTATGTAATCTTATATAACTATAACAAACATTTACTTACTGTTTTTCCATAATTCTCCATAGCATTCTACTCAGCTAACATTTGTGTTCATAATGGAAAGAGATTCAAAGGATTCATACAAGAACTGAGGAGAAATCAAGGAATACTAAAACTATGTAATTCAACATAACCACAACAAACATTCACTTAGTATTTTTTGAAAATTAACCGTATTATTCTAATCGCTTACAATGGTATTCTTTGTGGAAAGAGGTTTAACTGATTCATACAACCACTGAGGAGATATCAAGGAATACTAACACTATGTAATTTCATTGTAACCATAATAAACATTCGATTAGTGTTTTCTGAAAATTAACCATTTTATTCTAATCTGTTTACAATGTTAATCTTTGTGGAAAGGGATTGAACGGATTGATACAAGCACTGAGGAGATAGCAATACTTAGTAAATATGTAATCTTATATTACTATAACAAACATTTACTTACTGTTTTTCCATAATTCTCCATAGCATTCTACTCAGCTTACATTGGTGTTCATAGTGGAAAGAGATTTAACGGATTCATACAAGCACTAGGTAATAATAATAATAATAATAATAATAATAATAATAATAATAATAATAATAATAATAATAAATTTTATTTGTACCCCGCCCTCCCCTGCCGAAGCAGGCTCAGGGCGGCTAACAATACGGTGCCCCATGGTGCACCAACAATAAAACAGTTACATTGAAAACATTAAATTAAACATTAAATTAACCTTAAAAGCCTGAATTAAAACAATTAACTAAAACATATTATAACGCTATCCTTGACACTCTTCTAGTTGATGCTGATGGCGGATTTCCAGTTATTCATAAGCTAATTTAAAAAGGGTGGTCTTGCAGGCCCTGCGGAACTGATCAAGGTTCCGCAGGGCCCGCACCTCCTCTGGGAGTTGGTTCCAGAGATGTGGGGCTGCGGCCGAAAAGGCCCGAGAGCGAGTGTTCTGTAGTTTAATTTGTCTTGGCCCAGGGGTAGTCAGTCTGTTCTTTCCTACTGACCTCAGTGCTCTCTGGGGTTCATACGGGGAGAGACGGTCCTTCAGGTAGGCTGGTCCTCGGCCATATAGGGCTTTAAAGGTGATAACCAGCACTTTGTACTGGACCCGGTATACAATCGGTAACCAGTGCAGTTCGCGTAGCCCCGGCCGTACATGTTCCCATCTTGGGAGACCAAGCAACAGCCTGGCCGCCGCGTTCTGCACTAGCTGTAACTTCCGGGTCCGGCACAGAGGCAGCCCCATGTAGAGGGCGTTACAGTAGTCCAATCGTGAGGTGACCGTCGCATGGATCACCGTTGCTAGGTCCCGACGCTCCAGGAAAGGGGCCAACTGCTTTGCCCGCCTCAGATGGAAGAAAGCTGACTTGGCAGTGGCTGTTATCTGGGCCTCCATTGATAATGAAGGCTCCAGTAAGACACCCAGACTCTTCACCTGCTGCGCCGCCTTTAGCTGCACACCATCGAAGGTCGGGAGGGATATTTCCCCCCCTGGAGCGCCGCGACCCACACAGAGAACCTCTGTCTTTGCCGGATTCAGCTTCAGCCCACTCAGTCTAAGCCACGTTGCAATAGCCTGTAACGCCCGATCCAGGTCTTCCGGGGGGGAGGCGGGCCGGCCGTCCATTAGCAGATAGAGCTGGGTGTCATCTGCATATTGGTGGCAGCCCAGCCCAAACCTCCTGGCAATCTGGGCAAGGGGGCGCATATAGATGTTAAATAACATCGGGGAGAGGACTGCTCCCTGAGGCACCCCACAATCTAGTGTGCGCCTCTGGGATCGTTCACCCCCGATCGCCACCCTTTGTCCCCGACCCATGAGGAAAGAGGAGAGCCATTGTAAAGCAGACCCCTTAACCCCAATGTCGGCGAGGCGGTGGATCAGTAGCCGATGGTCGACCGTATCAAATGCAGCCGACAGATCTAATAACATCAGCACTGCTACACCGCCTCGATCCAGTTGCCGTTGGAGGTCATCTGCCAAGGCGACCAAGACCATCTCCGTCCCGTGGCCCGGTCGGAAGCCAGACTGGCACGGGTCTAGGACAGAAGCGTCATCTAGAAATCTCTGTAGCTGCAACGCCACTGCCCTCTCGATGATTTTACCTAAAAATGGTAAATTAGACACCGGTCGATAGTTCGCCAATTCTAGTTGTATAGTTCGTATACTAACACTATGCAATTCAATGTAACCACAACAAACATTCGCTTAGTATTTTTTGAAAATTAACCGTATTATTCTAATGCTCTTACAATGGTATTCTTTGTGGAAAAAGATTTAACTGATTCATACAACCACTGAGGAGATATCAAGGAATACTAACACTATGTAAATCAATGTAACCATAACAAACATTTGCTTAGTGTTTTCCGAAAATTAACCATTTTGTTCTAATCTGATTACAATGGTAATCTTTGTGGAAAGGGATTGAACGGATTGATACAAGCACTGAGGAGATAGCAATACTTAGTAAATATGTAATCTTATATAACTATAACAAACATTTACTTACTGTTTTTCCATAATTCTCCATAGCATTCTACTCAGGTTACATTGGTGTTCATAGTGGAAAGAGATTCAACGGATTCATATAAGCACTAGGTATACTAACAATATACAATTCAGTGTAACCACAACAAACATTCGCTTAGTATTTTTCTAAAATTAACCTCATTATTCCAATGAGCATTGAATGGTATTCTTTGTGGAAAGAGATTTAACGGATTCATACAACCACTGAGGAGATAGCAATACTTAGTATAACTTACTAATACAATGTAGTATAAAAACTGTTGCTTAGTGTTCTTCCAACATTCACCTTAGCCTTGTATTCAGCATACAATCCTAATAATTGTGTAAGATTAAGAAGATGTATAAAAGCACTGAGGAAATAACTATACTTAGTAACTATATAATCTCATATAACTATAACAAACACTTACTGTTACGTTGGTGTTCATAGTGGAATGAGATTCAATGGATTCTTACAAGCTCTGAGGAGAAATCAAGGAATACTAAAACTATGTAATTCAATGTAACCACAGCAAACATTGGCTTAGTATTTTTCGAAAATTAACCATACTATATTAATGCGCACACAATGGTATTCTTTCTGGAAAGAGATTCAACGGATTCATACAAGCACTGAGGAGATATCAAGAAATACTAACCCTAACCCTACCCCAACCCTAACCCTAACCCCTCAACCCTAACCCTAAACCTAACCACAACCACAACCCCTAACCCCTAATCCTTAATTCCAACCCCCTAACCCCAACCCTGCAAGACATGAATGCCAGAAGTATGGAGGGAAGGGAAGCAAAGGCAGAAAGAGAGAGCAAAAGAGAGAGAGAAATGAAGAAAGAGAGAGACACAGAGAGAGAACGGAAAGAAAGGAAAGAACGGAAGGAAAGATAGGGTTTCAAATATTACAGGGATGCCCAGACTTGCTTAACATAAGAGCCACACAGAACAAACATCGGATGCTTGAGAACTGATAAAGAGGGGAAGAGAGAGATGTACTGTAAGAATGTCAGAAGTTTAGCAGAATGGAAGGGAAGGGAGAAAGAAAGAGAGAGAGAAAGGAAGGAAGGTGAGCTGTAAGACAGGAATGTCAGAAGTTTGGGGGAACGGAATGGAAAGAAAGGAAAGAAAGAAAGAAAGAAAGAAAGAAAGAAAGAAAGAAAGAAAGAAAGAAAGAAAGAAAGAAAGCATTTCAACTATTCTCGGAATCCCAAACTTGATAACATAAGAGCCACACAGAACAAACATCAGATGTTGGAGAGCTGCAAGACATGAAAGTTGGAAGTTTGGGGGAAGGGAACAGAAGGGAGAAATAGAGGAAGAGAGAAAGAAAAGGAAGGAAGAAAAAAAATTGAACTTCGTTAATTTTCTTTTGACAAGGACTAAAAGATAAGAATGAAGATGGATTAAAACTATTTTATATGGTTCTGGTTTTTTCTGTGTTTTAACAATTTATTGATAACATATGGTTACAAAACTTAATTATAAATTTTCTATACTAACCCATATGATATTTCAACCCCCCCTCCCTCCAATGTTTGACTTCCCCGAAGTTATAATTTTTTCAATACTAAAGGTACCACTAGCCAATCAAAGTTCAATTTTTTTCTCATTAATACTAAAAAATTGTCCAATGTTTTTTTACATTCCACTCTTTCTCCATATATCCTTTAAATTTCTTCCACTCCTTTTTGAATATATCTAAATCATAGTCTCTTAGTTAGTTTGTCCATCTCACTCCATGATAAAACTTTCACAATCCAGTCCCATTTCTCTGGTATTTTTTCTTGTTTCTACAGCTGCGCATACAATGTCCTAGCAGCTGAGAGCAAGTACCAAATTAAAGTCCTGTCTTCCTTTGGAAATTTTTCTATTTGTAATCCAAGCAAGAAAGTCTCTGCAGTTTTTTTAAAGTCATAACCCAAAATTTTGGAGATTTCTTGTTGTATCATCTTCCAGAATTCTTTCGCTTTTTCACAAGACCACCACATGTGAAGGAAAGAACCTTCATGTTTTTTACATTTCCAACATCTATCCGACATTTTCTTACTCATCCTATACCACCTATACATCATCTTAAAACAGTTCTCTTTGATACTCTGACAAGTTGAGATCTTCATCGAATTCTTCCAAAGGTGCTCCCACTTATCCATTTGTATTTCTCTATTCACATTGATTGCCCATTTGACCATTTGAGACTTTACTACTTCTTCTTCTGTAGACCATTTCAATAATAATTTGTATACTTTTGATATTAATTTTTCATTATCTCCAAGCAGGACCCTTTTCAGTTCTGTTTGCTCACGTCTAATTCCCTCCGATTTAATATCATTTTCCATTAAGCTTTTAATTTGTTGCATTTGAAACCAATCATAATTATTATTTAACTCTTCTGAGGATTTTTATTCAATTTTATCTCCTTGAATCTTGAGCAGTTGATTATATGACATCGCTCTTTCTTCATTGGATTCAGCTGTTATTTTTATTACTTCTGCTGGCACTATCCACAGCCGTTTTCTTTCGTCTCCATATTTCTTATATTTTATCCAAGTATTTAGTAAACTTTCTAATATAATGGTGAGAGAAAAAACCGTCCATTTTATTCTTCCCATAACACAAATACGCGTGCCAGCCGAATTTATTTCCATGAGCTTCTAACCATAAAGGTTTTTTATCTAACAACATTATCCAATCTTTAATCCATGTCAAACAAACCACATCATGATACAGTCTTAAATCTGGGAGTTGAAGACCACCTCTCTCTTTGGCATCTATTAAAATCTTACATATCTTAATCCTTGGTTTCTTTCCGGCCCATACACAATCAGAAATCTTCCTTTGCCATTTGTTAAATTGTTTGGTATCTTTTACAATCAGAATAGTTTGGAACAAATACATTATTCTTGGCAAAATATTCATCTTGATTGCAGCTATCCTGCCCAGTAAGGACAAGTTAAGTCTATTCCATTTCATCAAATCTTTGTCCATCTTACACCACAATTTTTCATAATTATTTTTGAATAGACCAATATTCTTCATGGTTATCTCTATTCCAAGGTATTTAACTTTAGTAGTGACCTCACAGCCCGTCACCTTTTGCAATTCTTTAATTTTATTTGGTTGCATATTTTTGCATAAAAATTTCGATTTCTCTTTATTTATATATAGTCCTGCTAACTCTCCATATTCTTTTATCTTGGCTAGCAGCAATGGTGACACTTGGATTGGATTCTATTATGAACACAATGTCATCTGCAAAAGCTTTATATTTATAAGAGAATCCTCTGATTTTTAATCCTTCTATTTCTTTATCATTTTGTATTTGTTGTAATAAAATTTCAAGAGTCATTATAAACAACAATGGTGATAATGGACATCCTTGTCTTGTACCTTTGCTTACCTTCAATTCTTTGGTAAGATCTGCATTTATGCACAATTTTGCTTGTTTGTT
>NC_083224.1:190724798-190732298 GCF_032191835.1 Heteronotia binoei | reverse complement strand
TCTTTTCTCTCTCTCTCTCTATCTATCTCTTCTTTCTTTCTTCTCTCTATTTCTTTCTTTCTTTCTCCTCTCTCTCCCTCTCTCACATCTTTCTCTCTCTCTCCCTCTCTCTCACTATCTCTCTCTATCTATCTCATTCTTTCTTCTTTCTTTCTTTCTTTCTTTCTTTCTTCTCTATCTCTCTCATTATATCTCTATTACTTACTTTCTTTCTTTCTTTATCTCTCTCTTTATCTCTCTATTACTATATATCTCTTTCTATTTCTCTATCTTTCTCTAATTTCTCTTTCTTTCTTTCTTCTCTCATTTCTTTCTTTCTTTCTTCCTTTCATTCATTCTATTTCTTACTCTCTTTCTTTCGTTCTTTCTTTCTTTTTTCTCTCTCTCTCACTATCTCACTCTATCTATCTCATACTTTATTTTCTTTCTTTCTTTCTCTTTCTTACTTACTCTCTTTCTTTCTTTCTTTCTTATCTTTCTTTCTTTCTTTCTTTCTTTCCTTTCTCTCTATTTCTTACTCTCTCTTTCTTTCTATCTATCTTTCCTCTTTCTTTCTTTCTTTCTTTCTCTCTCTCTCTCTATCTATCTCTTTCTTTCTTTCTTTCTTTCTTTCTCTCCCTCTCTCTCTCTCTACCTATCTCTTTCTTTCTATCTTTCATTCTCTCTCTCTCTCTCACTATCTCTCTCACTCTCTATTTGTCTGTCTGTCTGTCTGTCTATCTATCTATCTATCTATCTCTTTCTTTCTTTCTTTCTTTCTTTCTTTCTTTCTTTCTTCTTTTTCTTTCTTTCCTCCCTCTCTCTCTCCCTCTCTCAACTATCTCTCTCTCTCTCTAGCTATCTCTCTCACTACTACCTCTTTCTCTCTATCTCTTACTCTCTTTCTTTCTTTCTTTCTTTCTTTCTCTCTCTTTCTCTCCTTCTCTCTCACTATATATCTCTCTCTTTATCTCTCTCTATCTTTACTCTCTTTCTTTCTTTATTTCTTTCTTTCTTACTTACTTTCTTTCTTTCTTTCTTTCCTTCCTTCCTCCTTCTTCTTCTTCTTCTCTTCCTCCTCTCTCCCTCTCTCTCACTCTCTATCTATCTATCTATCTATCTATCTATCTATCTATCTATCTATCTATCTATCTATCTATCTCTTTCTTTCTTTCCTTTCTTTCTATTCTGTCTCTCTCCCTCTCTCTCACTATATATATCTCTCTCTATCTCTCTTATCTCATACTCTCTTTTTCTTTTTCTTTCTTTCTTCCATTCCTTCTTTCTTTCTTTCTTTCTTTTTTTTTTTCTTTCTTTCTTTCTTTCTTTCTTTCTTTCTTCCCTCTCTCTCTCTCTCCCTCTCTCACTATCTTTCTCATCTCTCTCTCCCTCTCTATCACTATCTCTCTTCTCTAATCTATCTCTTTCTTTCTTCTATCGTTCTTTCTTTCTCTATCTCTCTCTTATCCCTCTATAATTATATCTCTCTATTCTCTAGCTTTCTCTATTTCTCTTCTCTCTATCTTTCTCTCTATTTCTTACTCTCCTTTCTTTCTTTCTTTCTTTCTTTCTATTTCTTACTCTTTCTTTCTTTCTTTCTTCTTTCTCTCTCTCGTCTCTCCTTCTCTCTCACTATCTCTTTCTCTTTCTATCTATCTCTACTTTCTTTCTTTCTATCTTCATTCTTTCTTTCTTTCTTTCTTTCTTTCTTTCTCTCTCTTTATCTCTCTAGTTACTATCTCTCTCATCTCTATTTCTCTATTTTCCTCTATTTCTCTTTCTTTCTTTCTTTCTCTCTCTATTTCTTACTCTCTTTCTTTCTTTTCTTTCTTTCTTCTTTCTTCCTTCTTTCCTCTCTCTCTCCTTCTCCTCTCACTATCTCTTTCTCTTCTATCTATCTCTTACTTTCTTTCTTTCTATCTTTATTCTTTCTTTCATTCATTTTTTCTTTTTTCTCTCTCATTCTCTCCCTCATCTCTCACTATAAACTCTCTCTTATCGCTATATTTTACTCTCGTTCTTTCTTTCTTTCTTTCTCTTTTCTCTTCTTTCATTTCTTTCTTTCTTTCTTTCTTTTCTCTCCTCTCTCCCTCTCTCTCACTATCTCTCTCTCTCTATCTATCTATCTATCTATCCTTTCTTTCTTTCTTTCTTTTCTCTCTCTTTCTCTCTCTCTCTCTCACTATATATCTCTCTCTATCTCTCTCTATCTCTTACTCTCTTTTTCTTTCTTTCTTTCTTTCTTTCTTTCTTCTTTCTTTCTTTCTTTCCTTCTTTCTTTCTTTCTTTCTTTCTTTCTCTCCTCTCCTCTCTCCCTCCTCTCTCACTATCTCTCTCTATCTATCTATCTCTTTCTTCTTTCTTTCTTCTTTCTTTCTTAATTCTTACTTCTTTCTTTCTTTCTTTCTTTCTATTCTTACTCTCTATCTTTCTTCTTTCTTTTCTTGCTCTCTCTCTTTCTCTCTCACTATCTCTCTCTCTCTCTATCTATCTCTTCTTTCTTTCTTCTTTCTTCTTCCTTTCTCTCTATTCTTACTTTCTTTCTTTCTTTCCCTCTCTCTCTCTCTCCTTCTCTCACTATCTTTCTCTCTCTCTCCCTCTCTCATCACTATCTCTCTCTCTATCTCTCTCTTTCTTTCTTTCTATCTTTCATTCTTTCTTTCTATCATTCTTTTTCTCTATCTCTCTCTTTATCTCTCTATACTATATCTCTTTCTTTTTCTCATGCTTTCTCTATTTCTCTTTCTTTCTTTCTTTCCTTCTTTCCTTCTTCTTTCTTTCTCTCTCTCTCTCTCTTCTTATTCTCTTTCTTTCTTTCTATATCTTTCTTTCTATCTTTCTTTCTTTCTCTAACTCTCTTTTTATCTCTCTATTACTATCTCTCTCTCTATTTATCTTTCTCTATTTATCTTTCTTTCTTCCTTCTTACTTTCTTTCTTTCTTCCTTCTTTTCTTTCTCTCCCTCTCTCACTATCTTTCTCTCTCTCTCTCCCTCTCTCTCACTATCTCTCTCTCTCTATCTCTTACTTTCTTTCTTTCTTTCTTTCTTTTTTCTTTCTTTCTATCTTTCATTCTTTCTTTCTTTCTTTTTTTCTTTCTTTCTATCTTTCATTCTTTCTTTCTTTCTATCGTTCTTTCTTTCTCTCTCTCCCTCTCTCTCACTATCTCTCTCTATCTATCTATCTTTCTCTTACTTTCTTTCTTTGTTTCTTTCTTTCTATGTTTCTTTCTTTCTTTCCTCTCTCTCTCTCTCCATCTCTCTCTCTCTCTCTCTATCTCTCTCTATCTATCTATCTATCTATCTCTTATTTTCTTCCTTTTTCTCTCTATTTCTTACTCACTTTCTTTCTATCTTTCTTCTTTCTTCTTTCTTTCTTTCTTTCTTTCTTTCTTTCTTTCTTTCTTTCTTTCTTTCTTTCTTTCTTTCTTTCTTTCCTCTCCCTCTCTCTCCCCTCTCACTATCTCTCTCTCTCTAGCTCTCTCTCTCTAGCTATCTCTCTCTATCTCTATCTCTTTCTTTCTTTCTTTTCTTTCTTTCTTTCTTTTTCTCTTTTCTCTCCCTCTCTCACTATATCTCTCTCTCTCTAGCTATCTCTCTTTCTCTATCTCTTACTCTCTCTCTCTCTCTCTCTCTATCTCTCTATCTCTTTCTTTCTTTCTTTCTCTATCTCTCTCTTTATCTCTCTATTACTATATCTCTCTCTATTTCTCTATCTCTCTCTATTTCTCTTTCTTTCTTTCTTTCTCTCTATTTCTTACTCTCTTTCTTTCTTTCTTTTCTCTCTCTCTCTCCTCTCTCACTATCTCTTTCTCTTTCTATCTATCTCTTACTTTCTTTTCTTTCTATCTTTCTTTTCTTTCTTTCTTTCTTTCTTTCTCTATCTCTCTCTTTATCTCTCTATTACTATATATATCTCTCTCTATTTCTCTATCTTTCTCTATTTCTCTTTCTTTCTTTCTTTCTCTCTATTTCTTACTCTTTCTTTCTCTCTTTCTTTCTTTCTCTTTTTCTTTCTTTCTTTCATTCTCTCTCTCTTTCTCACTCTCTCAATCTCTCTTTCTTAAATTCTTTCTTTCATTCTTTCCTCCTCTCTCTCTCTTTCTTTCTTTCTGTCTTTCTTTTTATCTCTCTCTCTCTTTCTCTCTTTCTCTCGCTCTCTTTCCTTTTTTCTTTCTCTCTCTCTCTCCTTCTTTATCCCTCTCTCTTTCTTACTTCCTTTCTTTCACTCTATTTCTCTTTCTATGTTTCTTAGTTTCTTTCTTCTCTTTCTCTCTCTATCTTTTTCTTTCTTTCTCTCACACCCTTTCTCGCTCAATCTTTCTTTCTTTCTCTCTTTCTCCTTCCCTCGCTCTCTTTTTCTCTCTCTCTCTCTCTCTTTCTCTTGCTTGCTTTCTTTATCTCTCTCTCTATATATATATAACTTTCTTTCTTTCTCTCTCTCTCTCTCTTTCATTATTTCTGTCTTTATTTTTGTCTCTCTCTCTCTCTTCATTTCTTGCTTCCTTTTTCTCTCTCTCTTTCTGTCTCTCTCTCTTTCTCCCTTTCTCTCTTTCTTTCTCTTTTTTCTTTCTGTCTTTCTTTCTGTCTTTCTCTCTCTCCCTCAATCTCTCTCTCTTTATCTCTTTCTTAAAAATCTTTCATTCTTTCTTTCACTCTCTCTTTCTCTCTCTCTCTCTCTTTCATTATTTCTTTCTTTCTTTCTTTTTTCCTCTTTCTCTTTCTTACTTTCTTTCTCTTTCTCTCTTTCTCTCTTTCTCTCTTCTCTTCTCTCTTTCTCTCTTTCTTTCTTTCTCTGTTTCTCTCCCTCTCTCTCTTTCTTTCTCTGTTTCTCTTTCTTTCTTTCTATCTTTCTTTCTGTCTTTCCATCTTTCTCTCTCTCTTTCTTTGTTTTTTGTTTCTTTCTTTCTTTTTTCTTTCTTTATTTCTCTCTCTCTTTCTCTCTCTCTCTCATTCTTTCTGTCTGCCTCTCTCTTTATCTCTCTCTTTCTCTCTCTCTCTCTATAACTTTCTTTCTATCTCTTTCACTCTCTCTTTATTTCTGTCTCTCTCTCACTTTCTTTCTTTCTTTCTTTCTCTCTCTTTCTTTCTCTCTTTCTCTTTTCTGTCTCTTTCTTGCTTGCTTTTTTTCTCTCTTTTTCTTTCTTTCTTTTTTCTTTCTCTCTTTCTCACACTATCTCTCTATCTCTCCCTCTCTCTTTCTCTCTCTCTTTCTCACTCTCTTTATATCTCTCTCTATATCTCTATCTGGGTGCGGGAAGGGGAGACGGTAGCTCTCTCCCAGACCGTTCCCCCGGGATACTCGGTCTTCCACCAGTCACGGACTAGCGGGCGGGGGGGAGGGGTGGCTCTTCTCATACGAGAGGCTTACTCCTTTAGGGCACTTCCGGCCCCAGAGATTCCAGGCATAGAATGTGTTGGCCTGATGTGGGATGTTGGGGAGGGGTTGGCGATCTGGCTGGTGTACCGACCGCCTAACGCACCAGCCAGCGCCTTACCGTCCCTGGTGGAGGCCGCGGCGGGCTGGGCGTTGGAGCACCCAAGGCTTTTGGTCTTGGGTGACTTCAATGTTCATGCTGACGACGCGGCCTCCAGCCAGGCGACGGACCTGGTGTCATCCATGGCGACACTAGGACTCTCCCAGGTTATTACAACGCCCACTCATCAGGCGGGACACATGTTAGACCTGGTCTTTGCGCCGGAATACCAGTGACTGATATTGCAATGGAAGCAGTGCCATGGTCAGATCACTTTGCCCTTAAGGCCCGTGTGGGAGTGTCACCCAAAACCTGTTTAGGCGGAGAGCGTATTTTAGCTCACCCGCGGAGCCAGATGGACCCGGAACGGTTCCTAACGGCTCTTCAGGACACCTGGCCTGCTGGCGACTCCCTGGATGATCTGGTAGAGTCCTGGAACGATGGGCTCTCCAGGGCCATCGAGGAGGTCGCACCCAAGCGCCTTCTGCGTTCCCGCTCGAAGCCATCGCCCTGGTTCAACCAGGGGCTGCGGCAACAAAAGCGGGGACTCAGACGGCTAGAGAGGCAATGGCGGCGTACTCGAGACGAAGTGACCCGAACATCTTATAGAGAGAATTTGAAGGCCTATGAGATGGCAATCAAAGCCGCAAAGAAAGCGTTCTTTGCGGCTAAGATTGCGTCCGCAACTTCGCGCCCGCCCAATTGTTCGACATAATTAGAGGACTTACAACACTGCCGCAAGGCAGACCAAATTCTATTGAATTGGAAATAGGCTGTGAGGCTTTTGCGAAATTTTTTGTGGATAAAATCGCGTCACTCCGCCCCGACTCCTCTGCCAATTTTGAGACAGTTAGTGAACCCGAGGCTCCGAGCCTGTCTTCGGATTATACGCTGGATGACTTCGACCCCCTCAGCCTGGAGGAAGTTGACAGGATACTCTTAGCTGCTCGCCCAACTACCTGTAAATTGGACCCATGCCCTTCCTGGCTTATTAAATCTTGCCAGGGTGACCTTAATATCCTATACGGGATATCATAAATAGATCCCTGAGGGAAGGGCACTTTCCAACGCCACTCAAAGAGCCGTGGTCCGTCCCCTCTTAAAGAAACCATCTTTAGACCCGGCCCAATTGGCACACTATCGGCCGGTCTCAAATTTGCCCTTTTTGGGCAAACTTATTGAGAGGGCAGTGGCGATGCAGCTGCAGACCTTCCTGGAGGATGCTTCCATCCTTGATCCATTCCAGTCCGGCTTTCGCCCGGGACATGGGACAGAGACGGTGCTGGTCGCCCTAATGGATGACCTTCAACGGCATCTGGATCGGGGCGGCTCGGCGGTGCTGATGTTGCTGGACCTCTCGGCAGCGTTCGACACGGTCGACCATCGGCTACTGAAGGGTCGCCTCGCCGACGCAGGGATTCAGGGGTTGGCTTTACAGTGGCTTTCCTCTTTCCTTGAAGTTCGGGGACAAAGGGTCGCAGTTGGGGGGGAGCTGTCCCGGAGGTGCACACTTGACTGTGGTGTGCCCCAAGGGGCGGTTCTCTCCCCGATGTTATTTAACATCTATATGCGACCTCTTGCCCAGATTGCCCGAAGGTACGGGCTAGGGTGTCATCAGTATGCTGATGACACCCAGCTCTATCTATTGATGGACGGCCAGCCGACCTGCGTCCCGGAAAATCTAGACCGGGCATTATATGCCGTGGCTGAATGGCTCAGACTGAGCGGGCTGAAGCTTAATCCTGCGAAGACAGAGGTCCTTTGCTTGGGTCGCTGTGGTCCGGAAGGGGGAATCCCCCTACCAGCCTTTGACGGTGCGCCGCTGATAGCGGCGGACAGGGTCAGGAGCTTGGGGGTGCTGTTGGAGCCTTCCCTAAAGATGGAGGCTCAGATAGCAGCCGCTGCCAAGTCCGCGTTTTTTTCATCTTAGGCGGGCAAGGCAGTTGGCCCCCTTTTTGGAGCGCGACGACCTAGCAATAGTGATCCATGCCACGGTCACCTCGAGGTTAGACTACTGTAATGCCCTCTACATGGGGCTGCCCCTGT